>NC_034411.1:101315592-101532812 GCF_002078875.1 Numida meleagris
CCTTGCCTTGCCTTGCCTTGCCTTGCCTTGCCTTGCCTTGCCTTTCTTTGCCTTCAAAAGCACACAAAAGTTAAAAAATATTAGAAAGAGCTCAACACAAATTCTCTTTCCACATTCCCACTGTTCATCACTCTCACTAATTTATCTTTTTCTGAGATATTTGAAGTTACAGTAAGAAAGACTGTATATATTTCTTTCCCCGTGACTCATTTGTATTTTTCATATATGTCCAAGGCAGTCAGTGTACAATTGAAAATATACATTGTTCTCTCTTAGAGGTTACTGGGAGTTTAACATGGTGTAATATGGAAAACTCAGCTCTAACTCATGTTCTCTTCACCTCACTCTACCCTCCCAAACAAAACAAAAATCAAATCAGGATAAAGTGAGTTTAGTTTGACGTTTCAGCTGGTTTGTTACTGCCTATGTTAAATCTGGGGGAAAAAATGCTGAATTCACAGACTTTGATAAAATGGTCATTTATTTCCCTGTCAGATATAATGAAAGTCGAATGAAAGAGTCAGTTACAAACATACACAAAAAGCACACTCCAAAGCTCAGTATGAGGACTCACATGAGAGAGGGTATGGATAGCAGTAAAGTCACGTAAACTTATGGCAAAAAGTGCTTTAATTTACAACAGATCTTTGTCTTCACCAACAGCTGAGGACATATCAATGATTAACTTACAGACTGGGTGCTCTTAGGTCTGAAGAACTTCAAACTTGTTGAAGTATCTGGAAAACATGTCAGATAATTCCCATCCTTCCTATCCCTGAAGGATCCATACAGCTGCACGGTGCGGTCACACTAAAAACACTGAAAATTCCTGAATTAGCTCAAGACCTCACTTTTGACAGAACAGTGAAAGAAAGAGAGTGCATTTCTATGTGCATGCAGATGTACAGTAGAGTAAATGCTTCATCTTAGCATTAGTTTGGTGGAGAGGTCTCCTGGTTTCAGCTGGGATAGTTAATCTTCCTAGTAGCTGGTATGGAGCTGTGTTGTGGAATTAAGATTAGAATAATGTTGATCATACATTGATGTTTTAGTCATTGCTGAGCAGTACTACACAGAGCCAAGAACATTTCAGCTTTTTATGCTGCCCTGCCAGCAAGAGGCTGGGGCTGCACAAGGAGCTGGGGGGGGACAGAACCAGGACAGCTGACTTAAACTGGCCAGAGGGATATTCCATACCACATGGAATCATGCTGAGCAGTAATACTAGGAGGGGCTGTTTCCTGGGGACAGGTGGGGGTAATTGCACCGTGCATCACTTGTTTTGTGTATTCTTTTATCATTATTACTATTATTATTACCTATTCCTTTTCTGTCCTATTAAACTGCTGTTATCTGAGCACAGGAATTTTATTTTTGTTCTGATTCTCTCCCCAGTCCCACAGGGGAGACAGAGCAAGGGAGAGGGAGGAAATGGCTGTGTGGTGCTGATCTGTGTAATGGGTTAAACCACAGCAAGAGGAAAAGGTTCTGTGTGGAAAAAAGATGCCAATTTGCTGTTTCATATCTTTTGTTTATAGGTATTCAGTATTCAAAATACTAGCAAGATCACTGTAGCAGTGACCGCAGCACATAATACAGGGGATTAGTGGTATCCATGCAGCCAGCATAATGTGAGGATTGTCATTTAAGGCTGATGTGGTCTCTGTGGCCATATATTTGCATACGTACATATATGCATGCTCCTGGGACTCCACATTGGCAAGTGAGATGTTTACACAGGATTTATAATCTGGATTTCTTCTTGAGATGTTTGCATGTATCTGGATGATCACAAATTCGAGCACAGTCCAGCCTCTCCTTGTACACCTTTGTGTCTTTTCAGTCCTGGAAATGAAGGTTCAGTTAGAATCATGGAGCAAGAGAGTAATCTTTTCAGCATAGTGGTATGCAGGAATTGGAATGCAAGCATTTAAATGCAACATGCTTAACAGATCCAGAGTTCAGCAACTACTAATAATATCTTAATTTTTAAAATAATTTAAAGTGCTTTTTTTTGTTTTGGTTTGTGTTTTTCTTTTTTTTTTAAATCACTTCTCCTTTTAAGGAAAACTACCCATCATTTCCATTTCACTAGGCAGACTTAATCTCTTCTGTTGGGCCAACACTAATTCAAAATGACTTCTGAGAAAGGCTCACAATATTCCACAAGCAAAGCAATGAAAGCCCCAAGATTTAAGTTGCATAAGATTTCACTGATAATAGTGTCTTTGTTATTTGGTAATGAAAAAAAATCTGAGGCATAAATCGTTGACTTTGTCAACATCTAGTACAGCCTGATGATTGCACAAAAAGATAAAAGCTCTGATAAATGTTTTGTTATTTATAAATGTAGTAGGCATGGTTGGGAGTTCTTTAATTAAAGATTTAATGCTCTCAGTCCAAGGCCTCTTGCCCTCCTCCCCAGAGATGCAGATGCATTTAGAACCCATATAAAGTCAAACATCCCTGCTTGCTTTTAAATTTAACATAGCTGCCTACTCAGGCTATTGGTCTTTGTCAGATAGTGGGTTTCATCCACATTTGCTGAGTTTCCAGATAAAACAACAGTGTAGTGCTGAAGCCTCCTTAACTACAAAGAATTAGCATTCATTAACATTGTTATTTTTAGAATTGGGCAAATACTGGAAACAATTATTGCCCTAAGTTGCTTATTGTAGATGGCAGGGTCTAGTTTCTTTCCAGCATGCAGTATTTTAAATAGGAAACCACAAGCAACTGTTAATATCATCGTTAAATGCCCCCAGAAAGTAGAAAAAGTTTTATAGTTACGTCGCTCCAAAAGTAATACCTCCTATTTATTTCTGCGGAAACCACCACAGATACAAGGAGCATAATAATACTATTTAATAGAGCAAATTCTCAGCTATTATATATTATTTTTCAACATAGTCCCCACCATTACATATGCATTTTTGCAAGTCGTGAACAAGAGCCTGCATGCTGTGCTTGTAAAAATCTGCATGGCCGTCTGGAACGTGGCTTGTATTTCACGTCACTGTTGCCACTGATGAGACACACCACCCTCCACCTCTCTGTGCTCACATCCACTGTTGGTCTCCATAAATGTTCAGCAAGTGTTGATGAATATCAATGGGTGCCATTTTTTTCTGCATGGAGGAATTCAGTCACACACCTTTGCTTCGTGCGCACTCCCATGTCAGACATCATTTGTCAGACTGCACCTCTGCTGCCATCTGTCGCATTGCAACAAAATGTAACAGAATATTAGTGGGAAGGTTCAGCCTCTACTGCCGTGTCACCAACATCTGCCTCTGACATCATGGGCCAACATTATAAAATAGGAGGCACTACTTTCAGAGCAGCCCTCATACTTTAGCACTGTGGATATGGGAAGGAAGATTAAATTTCCAGTTCTGCCATTTTATTGTGTGGCAACAGACAAATGATTTCACCTTTTCTCTGAGACAAATACATGGATAGTATTTAGGCAGTCTGGGTTGCAGAGCGTTTTGGGATGCCTGGGTCTCACAGCAGAGGTGACTCTTCTGAGATGGTGTGCCAGAATTTCTCTGAACAGCACTCAGGAATGCACTCCCATTGCACACTGAAGCTGTTGAGATCTTTCTCATAAAACCTGCGTGTTTCTTTTAGAGGCTTTAGAGGAATAATTGTAATGGACTTCCTTTCACCCTTGCACAGATGTTACCAACAAGCGCCGCAAGCAATCAAAATCCCCTCTGCTACTCTGGCAATAATCATTCTGCTTCAGGAATCTCCTTTACGGCACAATGCAAGCCCAAATTCTAAGCAACAGTAACAGTTGTGCTGTTACTTCACCTTTCTATTAGTGAAACACATCAGCTTTGTATTAGTGCAATTACATCAAGCGTAGGTAGTACTGATCCTAACTGGAAAGCGTTGAAGGTACCCCAACAACAAATGCACAGCTCTAGGTATCCCATAGGAAATCCACTTGCAGACCAGGGCAGAGGCCTGTCATGAATCTAACACTGAGTCACAGAATCATAGAATCATAGGATCACAGAATGGCCTGGGTTGAAAAGGACCTCAAAAATCATATGGTTTCAACCCCCTTGCCATGAGTAGGGTTGCTAACCGCTAGACCAGGCTGCCCAGAGCCACATGCAGCCTTGCCTTGAATGTCTCCAGGGAGGCATTCTTCCATTCTGATAGGTATGCCTAGGCATGGGGACCTGGGTGAGAAATGCACATTACCTAATTCCTGTTACCAGTTCACAAGCATGAAGCTGCCTGATCCACTGGTTCTCTGCTTTCCCAACAGATGATGGATTTCATCTTACTGTGCCTTCAAACAAGCCCTTTCACAGAAGGAATTGTTCCTTTTCACAATTTCCTGCTTTACTCTTCTCAGAAATTCCTGCAGCCACCATGTTGTTCAGATAACAAAGAGTCGCGAGATTTCCCTTAAGCAATTTAACTTCTGTTGAAGCTCTTGCCTTCCTTCAAGGGTTGACTGGACTCCACAATTTATGGCAGGAGCCAGAAGTTATTTAAGAACCTGCTGAAGAGTCTTAAAATTCCTATTGTCAACCTTTTCATACGCAGATAGTGCCAGCCAACAACAGAGCACAGGGGATGCTGGGACAGCCGGTTCCTGCTTCCTGCCTACCACGTCATGCCTCCCGAAGACTCCACTGGCAGGATACAGTTTGAAAGTGAGACCTCTCAGTTTAGTTACCATCATGTAGCATTAGTCTGTAAGTGACTACCTTCTCATTATAGTCTGTAGTGATTAAGTCAATACAGCAAATGAAGCCTGGCAGGATTCAGAACCGTAAGCAGAAATCTTGTGTCATTCTGAGAGATCTTAACTTATCCAGAATATCTGCCCAGTGTCAGCAGTTTCAACACAGTGCCTATGCAAAACCCATGTCCTTTTAGAGAAGCAGATAGAGATGAGGTTCAATACTGTATGGTACTCAAAGTAATGAAATATATACCTAAAAGAAAATTAAAGCCTGAATTATATACTTGTATGTATCTTATACAAGGAAATATATACAAATATATTGATTGAACTCTAACTGCCTTAATTTCAAACAAAATCGAGTCTGAAGTGCCAGTTCTCCGAGCAGAAGGATGCTTTGATTTCAGTCCAATCCAGTTCTGTAGTATTGATCTATTGAGATGTGCAGGTGAAATTTGGGAACTCAGAAATTTCCTTGCTAAAAATGAAGTGTGCTGCAAATATTTCAAAACATAGAAGCTGTCTATTACTCAGAAAAAAATTGTGAAGACATGCATTGGTTTGAAAAAGGAAAAAAAATGGACATTTTTGTTCAGTTAGCTTACTTGGATTGTTTGCAAATACTGTTTATGGTTAGTAACAAAGCAGAAGGGTAACCATGCCAACTTATGAAATGTTGCTGTAAATGTGACAAAAGTTCTGTCACTGTAGCAAGTAAAAATTACATTTTAATTTCTTAATGTACTTAAAATGGTAGAAAATGGATATGCTAATTGGAAAAGTAAAGTGTAAAAGACAAGATAAAGATCGATTCTTCTCAGCTGTTGGCAGCTGTTTCTGAAAGTCAGTGTGAATGTCACAGGCGATGCTGGAACAAATGAATAAAACAATATCCTGATGTTATTAACAATAAATAAGGCTCTGTTGCCTGAGAAAACCCCTGAAATCATTTTAGCAAAACGAGTCAGAAATTCTCCAAGTAAGGGTAACAGATCCAAACAGACACTGGCTAACATCAATTTAATTAATGGTGAACAGGTTTGAGTCGGGTAAGGTGGGACTGAGTCAGCATGACTTGGCATTTCTGAGGTCTAGTTCTCTCCTGTCTGCCCTGAGGAGCCATAGAGCTCTGTCTTCCCCATCCTTAGCCCACTGCAAGTGAACCAGATTTGCTTGCTGTAGGTCTGTTGGTTGTGAAATTTGTCTGCTGTCTGAACATACCCTAACCAAATCCAAGTGCAAGGAAATGTTTCCATGTCGAAGACTTTGAAGAAGCCCTGGTATACTTGTTCATGGCCATGCGTAGGGCCGCACTTCTGTTTGCTGCCTGTCTTCAGGAATATAAAACCTACTAGGTTTAGCCCATAAGGAACATTTAGATGTGGGTTATCACATTAGTACAGAGAGATTTTCAACAAAAGTGTGTGCAATACTTTTCAGAGAAGTGCAGTTATTGAGATCTCCTGAATTAATTTGTGCTTCGAGGACTATTCATACGGTTACCTGCAAGATAAATGTTCTATTTTTTTTTTAAAGGCGCTAACTCATTAAAAATTAGATTTTTAATGAATCAGAAGTGAAAAATAGTTATCCATTCTTGGTACTCTGATCTGTTTCAAAAAGATATTTCAAAAAAAAAAAAAAAGGGAGAAAGATGAAGCAAAAGGTCAACTTCAGTGACAGTGATAGCTGTCCCTGAAACATGCAGATGTAGTTTTATTCAGCTTTGGCCACATCTGAGCTGCAGTGGGAGGATAATCTCCTTTTGACTTGACATTGTTATGAAACCAGAACTATGCAGTCACTGTAGGTTCAGTTGTTCAAAATCAGTTTTCCACTAATAAAATCCCTGAAATTTTCAGGAAGCTCTGGAGCCTTCTGTTCAGGCTCATTCTTAGCTTGAACAGAGAGGTGGGTTCAGCATCAATTCAATCAATTTATTAAGAGAGTTACATTAGAATCTGACAGTTAAAGTTATCCAGATTCATTAATGCAGACAATAATGGCCAGTAACTCAAAGGAGAAGAAAAGCAAAATATCTGCCTTTCCAACTGAGCTACATTAAGATCTAATAAATACTGCCAAGAAGGTATCCAGATTGCTAATCAAAATAAATCTGAGGATTTTGCTGCTTTACAGTGTTTTAAAGGAAATAAGCCTCCACTACGAAGTCCACATTAAAACAGTATTTTGTGCTGCAGCTCACTGTCCTTTGGTTTAACAAGTCACCTACTTCCTGGCCTTCCAAGCTGCAGCCTGTTGGGAGGGAGATTGGCAGCTCCTGGTGCTGGCAGAGGCAGTTGATGTGGGTCCCCTTGAAACAGGTACAGTTTAGAGGGCACATATTGTATTCTGTCTTTCCTCTAGAACATAGTGCTCTGGGTTTCCTTAGAGCAGGATGTTACTTTGTGTTTATATTTAATAGCCTCCCCCCTTCCAATCCCCATGAAGGGAGGTCTTGGGACTAGCACATTATTCTTTGTAATAATAATAAGGGTTGGATTTAGTTTGTTTGATTCACTACAGGCTTTCTGTTTGACCTGGGGCTAATCATTTTGGACTAAGGCCACGAGGGGATTTAGGTAGAACGCAGATCCTCACCACTGTTGCTTATCCAATACCTAATTTTCTGCTGGTTGGTATGTGCAAAATTGCCTCAACTCTGATTAGAGCCAGGCAACTTTTATGGAAGAATTCTTCATTTGTTCAAAAATGCACTTTCGTGTTGATGGAAACTATCTGCAAATTTGTACCAGATTTGGCCAATTGTTTCAGCCAAAAAAAAAAAAAAATACTGGAAACGTCAAAATGATTTGTTTGAACATTTTTAAGGAAAATATTTTTGAAACTATTCCATTTTGAACAAATAATCAAATATTCAGTGAAGTAGAACTAGGGTCTGACTTACCCTTGTCTTAGGTAAGAGCCCCCAGAAGAGTTCCTTTCTTGCTTGCTCTGTGCCATCTAAAGAAAGAGAACTTTTTCTAAAGGAGAGACCAAACATATCCAACTGTGCAGTGACTTGGAGTTCTCTGCGAGTAAGAACAAGATTTAAACTCTTTATAATCTGACAGACAGAACAGTCTGTTACTGTCAGTTAAAACTGACAACACCTTCCAGGTAAAACTCTAAAGCATTGGTTCATTAACAGCAAAACTGATGCTCTTTAATGTCTATCAGATCATCTAGGGACATTATGTCCAGTTAATAAACCAAAACAGGGTTTACTGTCTATCTGTTTTTTAGAGATAAGAAACACAGGCAGAGGCCCAACTTTTCTCCCAGCATTTCTTATTGGCCTCTTACTTTTATTTTTTCAAATAATTTAATTATCTCATGATCATTCACCAGTCATGTATGACTATCTTTTTTTAACATTTATACAGTATATGGATCACAAATTCAGAGCTACGAAGTCCTCTGGATGAAAGGAAGTGTGAACATAAATATCACATTATGCAAAGTCCCTCTGTATATTTCTACGTTTGGTTAGTTTCTTTAGTGCCACAGTTTTCTGCTTGCACATAATGCTTCCCCATCTCCCAGAGGTGCTGCAGGTCTTATGAAGCTTAAGAAGAATTGGAAATGAGCTGCTGAATGCAAATATATTAAGCATAACTAATTCACCTAAACATAGGTGTTCATTTGTATTTGAGATGACCAGGCATAATTTTTTGGCTTCTACCTTCTGCTGGGAAGAACATGGGCTTCCTGTGGGAGCTACACATCTGCCATCCCATACGGAGGTACTACATTCCCAAGCATGTGTCAAATAAAATTGAAATGAACCCTAAAAACCTTAAGGGTTTTCCTTCAGTGGGATCCTGGCATTCAAAGAAAAAGTTCTTGCTAGCACTGTGTAACTTCTAAAGTAAAAATAATACCCCTAAATGCTCTGGAGGTCTGCAAACAATCTAAGTGTTAGACAATCTAAGCTCTGTTAGTCAAATAGTTTTAACTCAATGTAAAAGCCAGAGGTTCGTCGCTTTATTCTTAAGAGACTAACAAGTGATAAAGTGGCAGGGAGAGAGGGGATGCGAAGGAAAACTGTATCATTGCCTTCAGTTTATGAACTATCAGAAAAGTTTCCAGGCTGACATCCGGGTAAAGTGCAGCAGGTTTTTTTTTACCCCTGTTCAATAGTTCTCCCATCACTATCGATTTTGAAATTTTACTATGCGGGATCATGTTTAGAACTTACGTGTACTCCAGCCAGTGTTAACAAACACATTTCTGAAACTGAGAATCAAGGTAAAGACTTAGCCTGAGATTTACACTTTTTATATTTCTGTGGAAAGTGAGAAATGAAATACATTGCATAAAGCTAAACTCTCTTCTTCATTCTCTTGCATTTTTTCCATTTTCACATTTTTTGATGGGTGAACTGTAGGACTCCTCCCGATTAAGCCCGTCCAGTGTCACAGAATACATGGATATGTGTATGTGTGTGAATGCATCTGTGAGATGTCCCACCTCACTTGGATGTCTCCCACTGAAGTAAAAGGGCTGAATATCTGCTTGGAGGTGCAGGAGTTTTTGAATTTGCAGAACCTGATTTCTAGTCCCTGTCTCTGGGTGGTTTACTTTCTAATCATGTCTGTTGTGTCCAGCACATGGATCCAATGCCCTGTGAGATGCTCTGCTACAAAAGTGCAGGAGTAAAAACATACACTACAATTTTCCATGTTAATAATGTTCAACAGGTCTCTCTCAGTGACTTCTGTAAGCTCATAAACTTCATTTATCTACACGCAGTAAGCTATTTTCAATGAAAGCTTCGTTCTGAATGAACCCATTACAGGTTGGTTTTCCGTAGCAGAAAAATACATAATTTCTTTTCTAATTTTAAAAGCATTAAAAACTCCATAAGTTAATCACAGCTTTCTGACTTAAGATAAGGCTTGATGGATGGCTTTTTTTCCAGCAAGTAGTAACAATCCTTTAAAATTCAGTTAATTTGCTTTGAATTCACTGAAACATTTAGGTTGTCATAACATAGTCTTTTATAACCTTTTGTGTATAAATTGGGAAAATTGATTGCTTCTGGCAACATCAAAGTGTTGTTTCACTACATGTTTAATCATTAGTTTTAAATGCTCCTAAACTAATGTTCTCAGACATTGTGAAGAGGTAATAAGTTCAAAGCAATATGAAACATAAAGCAGGACTCCAGAATGAGTTGAAAGGATTTTCTTTAAATGCATAAGAGCTTTCAAACTCATCGTACAAAACTGTGCAGGAATTTTGGCCAGAAGTAAAAGAAGAGCCATACTCCCATATTTGAATGAATTAGCAGATCTGCTAGATACTGTATGCCCTTCTGAACTCAAGCAATCTGTCTCCAAGAAATAAAAAGTACCAAAATAAGCTTAATTGGTTCAGATACGTCAGAAGTTGTGCTCATCACATATTAAGGCACTGATGAATAGCACATATGCTTAAGATAAGACCTCACAAAACTTGTATCACAGTATCATTCTATCACTTAAAATGTTCAGTTTTCTTCTGCATGTTCAAATTTTATTTGTTTTCCTTTCAACTAATGTCTAATTGTCTATAGAGATGCACAATTTTCTATAGGTCTAATTGTTTATAAAGACACACATTTCAGCAAAAAAGCTTTATTTTGAAGGAGTTGTTTCTATAATCGATATAGTCAGCCCTCAGAATATCCTCCCACTTGAACTGCACGCTCTCTGAATGTCTTTGTCCTGGGGAGACTCACAATGGGGCGTGATGCTGTTTTAAGTCATTTAATCTCAGAGGCAACAGTTCAGCAAAGGTGAAGCGTAAGACAGCCTTCTGCATTTACTTTGAGGAAATGTAATGCCTTCTATAAAGCCTATTGTAACCAGTAGGAGACTTTCCTACATGGAATTTGGATCGGGACCATAATATTGTTCCATACTGCCTCCAATCTATATCCATAATTGGTAAACTGAGAGCAGCAAGATCAAGTCTGTTAGTTTTTGTGTTTAAGTTCCCATGCAAAACTACACATGCATGGGTTTCATGCTGAAAACATTTAGTGCTGGTGCATAAAATGGAGATTTGTGAGTGTATATGTGTGCCAGGACTAAGGTGAACACAAACTGTACATGCACACAACAGATTTTTGTTAGCACTTTGCCTAAGGACATTGTGGTACAGGATGAAGTATTGGACCAGGACCTCTGGGAGCACAGCTCTGAGCTTTCTTCTAGCATGAGCTTGCATTGTGACAAAGAGGACTATCTGGGCCTCAGTTTCTCTAAGACATCACTGCAAATATTTATTCTTCTCAGAGGCTCTTACATGTAGGATATTTTGGAAATCATCTCTTAAAGAAATCTGCAAGACACACCTGTCTTATAGTAAATATGGGCATCTGCGGCAACCAGTTCCTTGGAGATCATATTCATTCCTTCAGCCTAACACCCTGAATGATGTAATTCCACAGACTTCTATGTATTTATTTTTAATGTGATCTTCACAAGGTTATTAAAATTTTAGCTTGAATGAAAATGAGGGCTTGTTAACCACCTGAAATACCTCTAATTCCTGGGCAGAAGTACTGGGAAAAGGATAGGGCAGCCAGGTACACATTTACAGACTGATTCCAGCTGTCAGCATCCCTTATTCAACTCTTAGCAGCCTGTGCCCAGAAAGTATGGGACACTGTTTCCCTGTGCAAGTCTCCCAAACGCTGCTCACCTTTTGGAAGCTGAATAGCACCTGTTCTTTCATTAGCTATCCTTTGAAGGCGCAGAGAAGAGGAAATAATTTGCCCGCTGACTTTTAACTCTTGCATCTTTGATGCATAATGAGTACATGCCTTAGGCACTTTAAAGGAACAGTCTATTATTAATTAAAGATTAATCAGGAGCTAAAGGAAATTCTCTTTCCCTTGGCTTAGGCATTTCAGTTCCTTTTGTTTTAAATCAAGAAATAAATCTAAAGCTAAAAAATTCTCTGTATAAATCTGCAGAAGATCATCTGAGATAGACAGCACCACATATGTTTATACTTGAAAATCTGGCAGCCAGAAGACGTAACAACTGATGGTCAAGATGTTCTGGTTCAGAGTTGGAAAGTAAATAATTCCTGAGAGGAAGGATTCTACAGTTCTGGGCAGCTGATCCGGTAATAAAATAAATAAGCAATAAAATCCACTTCCTGTTTTGAGAGTTCGCATTTCATACTGGCAAAATTCTCCTATTAAATTCAATTTCATGCTTCCATAAATAAACCTGGCACCTTTTTAAACACTTTTCCATCTGTTTTACAACTAGAAGTGTATTATTTAATGCACTCTTGGGATTCACACCAATGGGAAAAGGACTACTTGTGAAGAACACAACATTTTAGTTGGAGAGAGTACAGAAAAATAATCACTAGCTTCCCTAAATTCTCAAACAATTTTAACAGGACTCTGACAATCATTTTTATCAGGAAGAAGAAAGAAAGACTTTTTTTCCTATTGTGTGTGTGTGTGTGTAAATGTTATTTTTATTCAACATGAAATAGATTTTAAATCAGAGCAGGATATCTACTCTTTGTTCATGAAGAGACATTTCTCCTTCTTCAAGATACAGAAAATGGCTCCTATATGAGACAAGAGTGCAAGGAGCTAAACACATCTGTCAATCCCAGAAACCCTTTCAGTCATAAGCCATTTTACTGACGAAACTATCACACTGGTAATTACTTTTTTTTGAGTCACAACTAATTTTAGAAGCGAAAAGACCCATTATTTCAAGCACAATATTATGTAAACATCATATAATAAAATAAAAAGGCGAAGTCATTTGGCCCAGTCATCAACGAGCCACAGACAGACAGATTTCCTCAGACCCACACAAAGGGACAGAACATTTGACTCTCCTGTGGGTCCATCTGGGAGCAGTGCTAACAAGGGTAACACTCCCAGGGCTTTTCCATTTGGTCTTAATCTTGGACTCAGATAAAGTGCTGGAGCTGAGGGAAAGCATTTGAAATTCATGCCTCTGTTCAATGCTCACTGAATTTTCTGCTATTATTTCTGGTAAATCAATCAAAAGACACGTGGCTTAGTTGCTTATTTTTAAGTGTGAAAGGTGAAAATGTCAGCATTGAGGGTGGACATCCTCTTAACCTCTGAACCATTCAAATAAACATCTAATCATCAACTGAGAATAAAAAGCCCCAGCGCATCATACAACTTCCACTGGGTAGAGAGAGGAAACCTGAGAAGAAGATGTGTATCTTTGCAAGGACATGACAGCGTGTCCTATGAAGGCTAAACAAAAGCATTGGTCGCGATGAAGGAGGAGTCCTGAAGCCACAGCAGAAGTAATCACTTCTTAATTTTCCTCAGGAAAACGCCACATTTTTGGGAAGCGACACAAGTAGAAACCGTCTCATTGTAAATGGATGTTTGCCTGGCGTCTTAAGACGGTACTTAGCTTTAACTAAATACTATGACATATGCCTCCTGCAGAGAGGTACGCAGAATCAGAGAATCATAGAATGGCTTGGGTTGGAAGGGACCCCAAGGATCATCAAGTTCCAGCCCCCCTGCCCCAGGCTCGGCCAGCAACCTCCAGATCTGGTACTAGACCAGGCTGCCCAGGGCCCCGTGCAACCTGGTCTTGAACACTTCCAGGGACGGAGCACCCACAGTCTTTGCGGGCAGCCTGGTCCAGCACCTCACCACTCTCTCTCTAAAGAACTTCCCCCTGGCATCCAATCTAAACCTTCCCTCCTTCAGCTTAAAACCATTCCCCCTTGCCCTATCACTGTCTACCTCAGTAAAAAGTTGATTCTCCTCCTTTTTATAATCCCCTTTTAGATCCTGGACACAGTAGTCGGATGACAGCATTCCAGTCACGTGAGCTGTCCCACCACGTCTCCGCAATAGCAATGAGATCACATTCCCGTAAGCACGCACAGATCTCTAGTTCTTCCAGTTTATTCCCCACATGGCGGGCATTGCTATACAGGCACTGGAAGGAAGCAGAGGGTGCGGGTATCTCTAGAAGGATGGAAGAAGGTTTAAGTCGGGCTCTTGGCAACGTTATCTATCTTCTCTGAGGCATCCTCACAAAGATCCTGTTGGACAACAGGGAGGTTTTTCTCCACGGCTTACTAAAAAGACAGCATTCCCAGGCCCTTCTCTGTCACAAGGGACTCCATCCCCTTCCTCCATCAAATCTACTTTAACACTCTGATCATCAAGCCTGCCAGCTTGCTCCCCAAAACACTTTTGCCCCAACTGCTCACTCCCATTCTGTCTCACATCCACACACCTGGTCTCTGAAAGGCATGCCCAAGATCATGGTACCCAAAACCTTGATCCTGACACCACCTGCTCAGGCAGTAATTTCCTCCTCTATTCTCCTCCTTCCTTCTGGGAGCAGGCCACCAGTCAGGAGGACAGAGGAGTCCCCCATCACTAAGACAATGCTGCCACGGAACGTGTCTGCTCTGGAGCGCAGTGCCTCACAAGAACATGCTGTGTTTTGGGGCCAGCAAGGTTGCCAGGCATGCTGCCTGGTTCCCACTCCAGGGCATGTCAATCTCTGTGAGGTGACACTCCTTGGTGAGATGTCACAGTGGCTTTCTCTTACACCCCTGGGGCAGCGGTGGGAGTGGTGGCCCAGTAGCTTGTGGAAGCTGCAGGAGGAGGACCCAGAGAGAGCACTGTGTCTGTCTGGAGATATCCTGCTGAGATGGAGCGGCTGAGAGCCCTTCGAGGTGAGGTCCCTCCACCTCTCTGGACACCGTGACTCTGCCCGAGCACGCGTGTGCCACCAGTGTCTGTTTAGGATGTGCCAGCAGCACTGTCCTTGCTGTGCTGAGTGCAGCTGCCCACCGTGGTCTCCCCAGTGCCCCGGCAAGGGGAAGGCTCCCTCCCCTTTCCCCGCCGACTGCACATGTGCCAGCGCAGCCCACCCTGCACCATGGGGCTGGAGGAGCGTTTCTCCCAGAGCTGGCCAGATGCTTGCCCCTGGCTCCAAGCAACACCAAGCAGCGGCAGCTGCTCTGCTCTTTCCTTCCAGGTCTCTTTGCTTGTGTGGGCTGCATGCCCAGACGTACGTGTCGCGGGAGCAGAGGCAGGGTGGCAAGCTCTGCCCCTGCCTGTCCCGTGACTTTGCTGCTGCAGCGCCTGCAGGACAAGGAGGTGAGCTGGGGACATCCAAACACCAGTCTTTGCTCCGGCCCAGTGCCACGCTCCTGCGGGTGCCAGGCCCACAGCCCAGGGTTTTATGCTACCCTCGTGCCTGCCTGACCCCGGCGGCACATCAGCATAGCGACGGATGGCAGTGGGCGGCTCCCTGGGAACAAGGGCAAAGCAAAGCGTGAGTGATCCCTGTCCCCAGGGTGACCGAGCTCAGGCGTACTGCCAGCTGGAGGGCGTCCTGCGGGAAGATGAGAGCCGCCCGCCGTGTGGAGTGGTGAACCGGCTGCTGGCAGAGGTATCCCAGGACCTGACGGCGGCCCAGGTGAGGGGTCACTCCTGAAGGCAAAGGGAGCCGCCTACCTGTGCTAGTATTCTGCCAGCGGATGGCGGTGCCTTCACCCTTCCCAGGGCCTCAGGCAGTATCCTGTGCCGCGTGTCACCAGGGTTGCTTTTTCAGGGCGTGACAGACAACGTGAGGATGGCTGCCAGCAATGTCCTGGTGGCTCTGGCCCGGTCACACTTCAGCTTGGTGATGGCCGAGCTCCAGGGCCACCTGAAGGCCGTGGGGGAGATGTCCAAGGAGTTTGTGCTCATCACCCTGAGCAAACTCTTCAGCAGCTACGGTAGAGCACCCTCAGCCTCCTGATGTCTATGACAACTGCGGAAAGGGCTCTCTCCCCTCTGCGTGTAATCTGGATTGAGCTGGAAGCTGCAGGGCTGCAGCCCCTCCTCCCTCACTGCCGGGGCTCTGACCATGGCACTCTCCTTTCCCTCCGCAGCTCCACAGTGCATCTCCTTCATTTGGCTGACACTGGCCGGCCTGCACTGTGTGGCCGGCCAGGTGAGGAGCGGCCGCACCCTGCGCATTGCTTGTGCTGGTGAGTGCCAGCCCCTGAGCTGAGGGACTCGGGACAGCCCTCACACCTTGCCCTGCTGCAGACTCTCACAGGCTCCCTTTTCTCTTGTTTTTTTTTTTTTTTTTTTTTTTCTTTCCAGTGGTGAAACAATGGTCGGAAGGAGCCAAGGTTCACTTGTACGCTGGAAAGCAATGCCCCTGGCCCGCCACAGAGAAAGAGAAAATCTGTGAGAATCTTTACCAGCTCCTCTGCTCTGTGGTGAGGAACTGGCAGGGCTGCGAGGAGGAAAAGGTGAGCACTGCTACATTCCCATCCCGGGATGGCAGCGGGGACATCCACGTTGGCAGCTCTGCCTGTGCCCAGTGGGCTGAGAGCAGAGGGCTGACGACAGGGAATGGTCTGGCTGCAAAGGGCCCCAGACTGGCTCTGTGCTCGGGGCTGGATCTCCCTGCCAGGAAGCAGCCGCATGTCACAGCACTGTGGCAGGGAGAGCTGGGGGTGAGGGTGCTGGGAAAACCTCCCTGCCCTCCAGAGCGAGCCCATCTCCTGCTGGGCACGGGGGGATTGGGAAGGGGAAGGGAAAGAGAAAGAGACAGCCCTCTGTGTAGGAAGGGCAGACCTTCAGTCTTTGATGATGGGCCTCTGCCATCCCTCTCCAGGACAAACAGGCCGTCGTCGGGGCTGTGGCTGCCATGGTGGATCTCCTCCTGCAAGAGGAGCTGCGCCAAGAGCACACCTGGGAGCAGCTCCTCTGGCTTGTGCACCAGTGTCAGGAGGTCCAGGACACTTCCAGGGTGACCAAGGTGAGATGTTGAGCAGGGCTCAGCATGCATGTGGGGCTGAGTGCCCCAGGGCGAGTGCCCGAGGGGTCAGTGGGTTGCAGGAAGGAGGCGGGGAACCCTTGGAGAAAGAAGAAACAGGTGTCCAAGGGACGTCTGAGGCTTCCTGAGCTCTTTAGTCATGGAAAGAGCAACCCAGACAGGGCCAGGAAGGAGCCAGGAGTCACTGGGGCCCATCTTCTGGGGACGCGAGGCTTCACCACCGCCACTGTGCGGCTCTGAGTGCCTGAGGAGCTCTGTGCTAACAACCGGGAGGACCACGTCCAGCCGCATCTGATGGGGGAGAAGAAGGCTGTTGGGTGGGAAACACGTGCAAACAATGCCAAAACGGGGCTTGGGTCAGAGCAGAGAGACTCTCTTGGTGCTGCTGGGAGGTGGTGACAAACAAGAGGCCTGGTGCGGGAGCTTCTCCCAGAGGACAAACCATGGGGAAACAGTTTCTCCGCTCCCAAGTGGCTAGATGTGGCTACAGCCCTTTCTTCCTCCACTGGTCTCTTGCAGAGCCTCGATATCTTGGAGGGAGTTTGGTCTGTCATCCCCAAGGACATGCTTCTGGCCACCACCAGTGCCATGTTTGACCAGGTAAGGGGAGCCTATCCTTGCGCCCACGACACTTTCCCTCTTGGCTAAGTCTCAGGAGGACTGCAGAGCTCCGAGCCTCTAATGGTGGCTCAGCCTTAGATCCTGCATTCCCGTGGCTGCTCCCGAGCCGTGCATGTGCCCCTGGGGATGCTGTGGGGCGGGCTAGGTTTTGCCTGCGTGGCCTCTTCCCAAGAGTGCTAAGGGAGACGAGAGCTGGCAGCACACTTTCTTTTCCGTCCTCAATGCCGATGTGATTTTCTCAAAGGGACCTTGTTCCCACAGCTCTCTGATGACACCGAACAGCACAGCGAGGCTGAGAGCACAAAGATGACCCACTGCATCCTGCTGCAGGGTAAGGAGAGGAGATTTGGCAACGCTTGGCGCTGCCCTGGCCGAAACCTCTCTGCTGAACCTCAGGAATGGGCATGAGTTGCTTGCTAACGCGGTATGGCATTTCTTCCCCACAGCCCGAATCTGCCCAGAGGAAATAGTCCTGTTTCTGCAGTCGCAGCTGGGCCATGAGAGGGAGGCCAGATGCGTGGCAGCCCTGGGTCTGCTCGGTGCTCTGGCTCGCTCTGATGGTCAGTACCGCGGGTCGCAACTTCCAGGGATCCCTTCTGCCACCTGGCTTGTGCCTCCACGCATGCTTCTGCACATCTCTTGCAGAGCCGGTGATGACAGAGAAGCTGCCCCAGGTTGTGGAGGCTGTGCAGTGTCTGTGCGGGGACCCCAGGACCCGGGTGAGCCGGCTTGGGAAGGGAAAGCACTGTCAGGGTGGTGATGCTGCTGCCAAAAGGGGCAGGGCTGGGGTGCGCAGGGAAGTGCTGCCACATTGCCCACATTCTCCCTGCCGAGGAGAGCAGGCAGAGTGGAGCAGGCAGGTCCCCGTGCTGGGCATGGAAAGCGCACCGCCTACCCACTCCTCAGAAGTCCAGGCTTTTCCTCTGCCCTTGTTG
Source organism: Numida meleagris (assembly GCF_002078875.1). NCBI lineage: Eukaryota > Metazoa > Chordata > Aves > Galliformes > Numididae > Numida > Numida meleagris. The sequence goes on from NC_034411.1 coordinate 101,333,679, forward strand.
TCTCTGTGCATGCCCAAAGGGCAACAAAAAATCAAAACCACCACTGACCCCCAGCAGGTGAGGAGGGCCATCCTGCATTTCATCAAGGATCTGCTCAGTGCTGACGCCCGGAGCTGCTCAGCCTGGGATGTGGTGGGGCACATCTTCAGGGAGTTCAGCCGCAGCGCAGGAAGAAGGGTAAGGACAGTGGGCAGCATCTGCCTTTGGGAGACCCGTGCTGCTCAGAGGCTGGCACAGAAGCACCGGTGGCATCACACCTGAGCCTCCTGAGAGACTCCTGAGAATTGAGAGTAAGCGGCGTTTCCCCAACACTGTTGTGCAGGCGGCTGGAGACCTTTCTGCCCAGGAAGCCCAGGAAGAAGGAGCTCTCCAGGAGCTGTGCACAGATGTCCTGGGGTCACTGGATGTCTCTGTGAGAGGGATGACCAAAGTAAGTCACACTCTGCACATCTGCCATTCCTCGCCTCCGCACCACGTGTTCCTCGTCCACTTCCAGCACCTCAGGTCTCTTCTCCAGCGTCCTCAGAAGCACACAAGACTCAGGGAAATTCACAGAGTCCTCTTCATCTCTGAGCTGAGGCAGGAATGCTGACGTGCTCAACTGCTTCATTCCTTACAGCTCCTGTGGCCGCGGCTGCTGCTGTATGTGGTGCCGGCCCAGTACACGGGCATGCTGATCCCGGTCTCCCGCTGTGTGAGAGCCCTAGCTGAGAGAGGGGACCTGAAGGACCGTGAGATACAAGAACTGGATCCCCATTTCCTCAGCTCCGTCTTTCAAGGTAGGAGCAGAAACTGCCCCAGTGAACCCTGTTGACCTCTGTGTTAGGACCCCCAAGGGACAGCAGAGGTGCACGTGGCAGGGCGCGGCGTGTCTTGGCGTCTCACTCAGCACTTCTTTCTCCTCGCAGGCCCGCTGCTGACTCCCCAGAAACTGCTGGCACGCCTGCTGGTGAGTAGATGCTCCAGAGGCCGGTGCCATGAGCTCCAAGGAGGAAGCAGCATGGCCGAGCGTGCCAGCGCCCGCCTCACCCCTGGGGGTGCCATTCTATTCCCACGCTTGCAGCGCCATGGGCAAAGCTGTTGGCTGCTCCTTGCCCGCCAGGGCAGTGCCAAGCTGCTTCCCTCCTGGGAGAAGTCGCTGCTCTTGCTGCAGAAGTGACCCTGCTTCTCCTTGCTCTCACTCAGGTGGTGGCGGGGAGCCCTTTGGCAGGCAGCGAACTCCAAGCCGCTGCCTTGCTGCTCATGCAGAACCTCCACAGCAAGATCCACAGAGCTGTGGGGGCCATGTGGGCTGCTGAGATCCCCCTGCTGCTGCAGTGCCTCGACGGTAAAGTACTGGCGGGGAGGGAGAGGCGGAGGCAGGGAAGGAGGGGTCTGAAAATGCAGCTCTGCAGCGTGGCAGAGGAGAAGCGTTGCCTGCAGCCCAGTGCTTGCTCTGCTGCTGTTCCCATTCCGGGGAGGCAGCACGGAGGCCTGGGGACCTTTTCTCCCGCGGGATCTGTCCATTCCGGGGCCTTCACGGATGGGCCCTTCACATCCCCTCAGGAAGCAGACTCAGAGCAGTTCTGTGTTCCTGCTGCGACAGCGGTTGTGGGGAGGGACAGGTCATTGTGGAGGGGGGTGCAGGTCCCAGCTTGGCAGGGTCGAGTGCCCAGGCCAAGTCAGGTTTGCAGCAGCTCCTCCTCTGTGGCTTGATCCCAAGCAAGGGTCTTTTGCTTCCTGTTGCTGTGCAGGGAAAGATGAGAGCTTCCCGGGCTCTGCAGAGTGGGAGCAGCGTCTGCTAAAGGTACAGGATTGCCGGGAGGCACGGTGCAGAGAAGTGCTTAACCTGCCTCAAGGAGCCCTGCTCCCATACGAGCCACTGCGGGACAGGAACAGCCTCTCATGTGGCCGTAGAGCGGCCGCATGCCTTTGAGGCACTGCCTCTTCCTCTTTGTGCCAAGCCCAAGGGGGGTCTTAGGAGAAGAGCGGCAGGAGGCTTTAATGGAGGGAATGCTGGGGGGAGCTGGGAGAGGGACTGTTCTTCCAGGCAGCTCTCCCCAGAAGGCTGAGGTGACTTGGGAATGTGGGAAGAGGCACAGGGCAAGGGAACATTGGCATCTCCTGTTGTCCAACAGTTCCTGAGGGCATCGCTGGAGACCGTGGAGGATGAGGCCTGGACCAAGAGCCTGAGCTGTGAGCTGAGCTGGTGGCTGGGCAGCTCTCCCAGCAGCTCCGGAGAAAAGGTGGGTTCCCCCCGGCTCTACACAGCGGTGCAGCCGCGGGTGCCCAGCTGGGGCTGGGGCTGCGGGTGCTGCTCTGCCCACGTGGGCTTCTCATGCTGCTTCCCCAGCCTATGCCCCCCCCGAAGGCCTCTCCCTGCAAACTGCCTGCAGGCTACCTAAAGGTCGGCCCTGCAACTGCTCTCAGCAACTCCCAGGGGGCGTGGGTCCTTCCCACCTGGCCCTCGCCCAGCAGGTCAGGCTGCTGCCACATCTCAGGTTTTTCTTTCCCTTCCTTTCCCTTCCCTTCCTGTGTAGCCTTTCCTATACAAGGCTCTTGGGACAGCGCTGGGAGCTTGTAAGGAAGTCCTCCACATCCAAGAGAAGCTGCTGCAACACCTGGAGGAAGCAAATGCGGAGGAGCCATCTGAAGCTCAGGTGAGGTCTTCTCCAGCTTCTGCGAGCATCCCCGGTCTGTCCCTGGGGCAGAGGGCTTCTCCTGGCCCTGCTCCAGGCCCTTTCAATCGCCTGCTGCTGTTTCCCTCTGCCGAGCCTGGCCCGGCCTGGCCCGCCCACTCTGGCTGGTTGCATCAGAAGGTTCAGGCCTGCACTAGCTGCCCCTTGTTCTTTTGTGCAGGGAATGATCTCTCTTCTCAGCCACGCTGCTGAGAGCAATTTCCACCCAGTCTTGGACACACTCACCATGTTTGCGTCCAGGCTGTGCAAAGGCCGGAAGGCGAAGATTTCTGCACGCAAGAAGGTGAAGCATTACGTGTTTCTATCGTGGCTTTCTTCCGCCTTATTTTCACGGCAGCTCCTGCCGTGGGAGCCCAGGTGCATCAAGGGGCGCTGGGCACCGCTGAGCAAGTGTCTCAAGGCATTTCTCCCCCCACAGGCGGAGCTGAACAGCCCAAGAGCTCAAGCCACACGCAGCGCTCTCATGATTGCCCACGGCAGCTTGGCGCTGCGTGCCTCCAGAGAACAACTGCTCGCCCGCCTGGAGGGAGACATCGTGGGCAACGTCCTGCTGCTCTACAGCTGCAGCTGCCGGGTGAGAGCTCAGGGTGTGCCAGGGTGTCTGAGCTCCCAGCAGGGCTGCAGCCCCTCCACCTGGGGGGAGGCTGAGATGGGCCTTCTCTTTCCAAAGGTCCATCGGGCCTTGTGGCCAGATGAAGATCCAAGCCCTTCCCTTAGTGTTGTCCCCATGTGTTCCCCTTGTGGTCCTTGGCCCTTCCCTCAGTTCAAAGAACATTCTCTCTTGGGCCTCAGGACTTGCCGAGCAAGCTCGCACTGGTGCAGAGCATCAACGATGTCATCTCTGCCTTCCAAGCTGTGCGTGACGCCGGCCGCTTTAACCCCACCTTGAAGGCCAAGCTGCTGGAGATCCTGACGGTAAGTGCCTAGAGCCGGGGCTGTCTGCAGGGGCGTTCTGGGCTGTGCCACGAGGCTCGCTCCCCTGGAGGCATACAGGTCTCCCTCAGCCACACATCTCCAGCTGGCGGGGACCTTGGGTGCTGGCAGGCAGCGGCTAGGCAGCAGGCTAGGTCCACCTGCTGTGCAGCTACTGAATCCTGCAGTGCCTCTGTGGGAAATGTGGGAGTGATGGGGCCAGTGCCTGGCAGTTGTGTCTGTCCCCGGGCTGGGCGGAAGAGCTCTTGCTTTTTTCTTCCTCCCTTGCCCACTTGGACAGTGTCTCTCTGGGACGTGAGGGACTTGCTGAAGGAACGTTACTTGGGCATCCCTGTATCCCCAGTGCCCCTCAACGTGCTTCTGGCCCTCTCAAAGTCTGCTTGAGGCAAAAATTACTCAGTCACTACTGGAGACTCTTTTTTTTCTAGTGACACATGGAGGAGAATAAGAGCGTTTTGTCTTCGAGGCTGGTAGAAGAATGAAAAGGAAAGCCCAGCTAAAAAAACTTGTATTATTTATTAAAAGTTTTGAATGCCAGAATCCTGCCTAAGAAGTGAAAAGAGTGTTTTTTTTACCAAGTCTTCATTTTCATAGCTGCTATAGACTGTCTCTTCTCCATACCAGTTACACCGTGCACTGGTCTGCAAGGGGACAAACGTCCCGCAGCAGAGCTGGCGGCTGCGCAGGTGTGGGCATTGCTACAGGACACCCAGAGCCCTGCTGTGGATACATTGTGTTTCCTGTAGAACATCGTCCAAACACATGGCTTGCCAAAACAGGCCACTTTGTAGTTCACAGTCAGACAACCACAGTAATACTGGGTTCCTTCTCAGTTTTGACTTAGAGGTACAGGTCTGCTTTGCTCCCAACTCTTGGAGAATTCCCTTCGGCATAACCAGGTGGTTTAACACGGGTCCTCTCACTCCTGCTTGCTTATAGTTCCACATTTGACTCTGCTCATTTTGTATGTTTTTCTTTATCCAGCTGCTTACTTATTTTTTTGCATCCTCCTTCACGGCGTGTTTCCGTTTCCTTGTATTTGCAGGCACAGAATTAGCCCTGCAGAACTCATCTTTCTCCACGTCAGACGACACATTCTGTTCTTGCCTGCCTCCCTCTCATTTCTCAGTGCCTCCTTCAGCCTCGGCCTCCTTTCTCCAAGCAGCAGGTTGAGGCCAGCTGCCTCTCTAGCGGCACCCTTCCAGATCATCTCTGCCTGACGCTCACGCTCTCTTTCACCCCTCTCATTCTCATCCTTCCTCTTTTGCTTCACATGGCCTTTCCCCCGCTTCGTACGTGCCTGCATGCCATGCTGGCGGCAGGGGACGGCCACTGCTGAAGGTGCTGGCATTTCACCACTGCACATTGCCTCCACTGCCACAGCAGCCCTGTTAGTTGTTGTTTGTGACATTTCCAAGATCCTGTATGGACTTTATAGAAACGAGGTAGTGCTGGGTTATGCAATGAAAGACTGCTGTGGCCCATACGTACATGGAAGAACCAGAGGCCCCTGGGCTGGGGAACTCTGGCCCTTCCCTGTGCTGTCACAGGACGGGACCAGCCCCACGGCTGAGGGACCCTGCTAGGGGCTGGGGAAAGGCTCTAAAGGCACCTCTCACCAACTTTGTCCAACACAACCATTGCTTGGGATGTAGAACAGAGCATCTTGAGATGGCAAACAACAGGAAGGAGGAACCAGAGGCTGGAGAGGAGGTAAAAATGGATAAAAGGGGGCAGTTGTATGTACATAAGCTGCTGGTCACCGTGCTCGTCTGGCCACGCTCTGCACCTGATCAGTGCAGGCCGTTGTGTGTGTGTGTGTCTGTGTGTTTCTCCACGTCTGCACTAGTGCATCAATGAGTGTCAGTGTGTGACAGATTTTCTGCATGGAGCAGTTCAGTGACACACCTGTGCTTCATCCGCACTTCCACATCACACACCATTGTGTCCGACTGCTCCTCTGCTGCCATCTGTCGCACGGCAACAACACGTAACGGGATATTGGCGGGAAGGTTCAGCCCCTACTGCCACACCACCACCATCTGCCTCGGACGTCATGGGCCAGCACCACACAGGTTCGTAGCGCACCAATGTTTGGCTCGTGCTGCGCTGCCGGGCCAGGCCACTGGGCGGGACAGTGCCACCGCCATGATGGCACGGGGCAGCGGGAGGCCGCAGTGCCAGCTGGGCTGCAGGTTGGACACGCCTCTAACTGTTAGGGGCTGGCCTGCAGGAGAGGAGCTCTGCAGAGAAGGACCTTTGTGTACCGGTGGACAGCAGTGTGGCTGCGAGCCAGCAGTGTGCCCTGGTGGCCAAGAAGTCCAGCAGTATCCTGGGGCACATTAAAAAGAGTGTGGCCTGCAGTTCGAGGGGGGTGATCCAGGACATTTTCCTGGTCAACATCCTGTAGGGAACATGCTTTTAGCAGAGGGGTTGGTCTCAAGGATCTCCAAAGGTCCCTTCCAACCTCTATGATTCTGTGATTGTATGAGAAAGAAACTGCAAGAACTATGTGCTAATTGCCCTAGATGGATATGGCAGGAGTGGTCTCTCTTCCAGGGTAAAAGGAAGGGCTTAGCAGCAGGAGTAGGCAGACAGAGCTGTCATATCAGGACAGAGGCCGGTGAGCAGTGCTCACTGCCTGGGGGTGCTGGAGGTCGCCCTGTACCAGAAGGAGGAGTAGCCCCACAACTTTTGTCATCATCCAAATAGAACTGCATGGTAATGCCATAGGGGAACGGCGGCAGGTGACGACCACACCATGATACGGAAAGCTTGCAACAGTGTTCTGCAGCACAGAACTTTCCTGCCCAAGTCTCTTTCACAGCTGTGCCAGGACACTGCCTGAAGCTGGGCAAGGGCCATGCCACTCTGCGGCTGCCTGAGAAGGACTGCCTCTGAGCACAGAGACAGCCCGCTCTGTCAGAAGGGGCCCTCGGTGCCAGAGAGACACAACTCGTAAACCAGAAGGAGGGAGACAATACAGTTGGCCACCAGTTACCGGCTTTCATTCCAGTTGGCAGTTGCTGAAGTGCACGTGGGGACTGTGGGTGACTGCAGGTGAAGGGAAGCAGGGAAATCACAGAAACACAGGGGCTGGAAAAGACCTCAAGAGATCATCAACTCTAACCCCTCTGCTAATGCAGGAACCCTACAACACGTCGCACAGGTAGCCATCCAGATGGGTCTTGAATATCTCCAAAGAAGGAGACTCTACAACCTCTCTGGGCAACCTGTTCCAGTGCTCCATCACCCTTACCGTAAAGAAGTTCTTCCACATGTTAGTACCAAACTTCCTGTGCTCAAGCTTTAGGCTATTACTCCTTGTCCTGTTGCTATACAGCATCGAGAAGAGCCTGGCCTCGTCCATTTGCCTCCCACATCTCTGGAGATATTCGTAAACATTTATGTGACTCCCCCTCAGTTCTCTTTTCCCCAGGCTGAACAGACCCACGTTACTCAGCCTTTCATAGAATTATGGAATCACAGAATAGATTGGGCTGGAGGGGACCCCAAGGATCATCAAGTTCCAACCCCGCTCCCACGGGCAGGGCCAGCAACATCCAGAGCCAGCACTAGACCAGGCTGCCCAGTGCCCCATCCAACCTGGATAATAATGTTCACTTTTATTAAGCCAGTATGCCACTACCATTACTACTGTGATCACAGCATCCACAGCTATCTACATAATGGTGACTTGCCCAAAGCCAGGAAGTGCCTTGTTCCTTGTAGATATTTACTCTCTTTCACGGAAAATAAAAAGGCATGCCAGCCTATTTCGTTCCTTCCTTGCCTGGATGCATATGTGTACACATACAAACCAACCACTCATGTAGGTAGACCTATAAAAAAGACCTGACATGAGCCACAGAAGGCATGCAAGGACCCTCAGTCCCAACATGTGCTGTGGATATTCTCATCAGTCAAAGCCCCTAATCCATGCGCTAGAGACTTTGAATGAGCTTGACCCCTTTTGGTCAGACATCTGTAGAGAGGCCTCTTGAAGTTTCAGATATGATGCATTTCCTTGGCATGCTGGAACCAGATGATTTTCCTATTGCTAGAGAATTTTTACCTTTTTAAGCAATAGTTGGGAAAATTGTTTAATACTGCATTTCTGATTTCCACGTTGTCTTTGTTGCTGGGGCAGATTTACTAGGGGATCAAGGTGCAATGGTACCCCTTGATTACATCTGTACTCATAAATTAAACAGCTCCAGAGAGCACTCCTGGTGTACTGGAAGTCAGTCAGTCATATATATTGCTAAATTGTCAGCAGAGTCCTTGGAGTGGTTTTGAACCGGGTCAACAAACAGTCTCCCAAACAGTTACTGGGGAGGTGTGCGAGTCAGAGTGGGACTCTGAAGAGTCATTCTGGATGCTGTCACAGTGTTTGGAGGGTAAGAGAGTTCAGTAATGTGAATATGGGCCGTTTGATGCTAGTTGGTTTCATTGGCAAAGAATAACATTGGGCATGAATTTTCTGGAGTCACACAGCCCTTAAGACTTCTGCTTGGTGCGTGGCAGTACTAGGATCAAACAGCAAGGATATTGCTGAGCTGATTTTCCCTACATCAATACTGCAGCTGCATCCAATTGAATACAGAATGGCTTTTAGCTTCAGAATAGGACAAACAGACTTATTTTTCTCCACTTTCCCTTTTGCTGCTGTTATTTAGATATTTATGTCTCATAGTATCAGAACCTGTTTTTAATAGATAACATGTATAATTAAAACCTTTGGGTCTATCTTATTTGAAAGAAGTTGCTTGGTGTTTTCTAATTGTCCAGAGGCAACATGCAATTTTGAATGAAGTGAGCATTTCTCATCATCTTTTCCTTTTTTTGTCATTTAGGGACTAGCCAAAACCCAGAAGTATTTCCTGCATTCACAGCTTGTAACCTCTCCCTAGAGATTTCAATCAGATAAATCTTTCTGGCTTTTCACATCTAGAGATTACTTTCTGATAATCCCAATATTCAGTTTATTGATTCATATCATTTTACTGGTCTTTGATGCACTGTAGTAAATATAGGAATTGCCTTGGGCTTTTGCGAATGCGTATGTGTATGTGAAGGTGCATACGTATACATACACATATGACATATATGAATATACATACGTATAAAACAGGATGATAAACATCATGTAGAAATGATCGGGATGGAAGTATCCTATGCAAATAAAGTGTCAGTGCACTTCGTATATAGAAATGTATACATTTCAAGAGTGTATGATTTCTATTCCTGGTGCAAAGCTGTTGCAGGACCTAATGCCTGTAACAGAGAAGAATCTGCTGATTTCCAGACTGAATTTATTCTGGCACCAATGTATACCCTTCTGTTGTTACGCCAGCGTCATCTTTGGTTTGACTCTCTGTTCTTTTTTCACAGTATTAATCTCTCTGATGTATTTATAGATTGTAATCATATTACTTCTAGATTTTGATTTGCCAGGCTGGACTAGCTCTCATGACAAATTAAATAAACCCACTTTTTGTGATCTTAGCAGAAGTCCTTTTCTGCACCTCTTTCCCCAGTATGGATTGCCAGAATTGAACGCAATATTAATTTTAATATCTGATTACAGCTTTGTAAAACACCATCAATACTTATCTACCTCTGCATCATTTTGTCAGTAATCTCACAAAGATTCCCACTGTGAAATTCTTCTCAGCAGTTTCCAGCTGATAAGGTCCACACTCTCCAAAAAATAATGCTATTTTTTGTCTTATTGAATCCCAGCCCAATTCTACAATTCCCAAGCTCACCCAGTTCTCTGCGTATCTTCCATCTTCACTGTCTTCTAATTGTGCGCTTCTGACAGGCTTCAAGGTACAGCTCACCTTTTGTATCAAGGCCATTAATGGGAACTTTTTCTCCAAAATGATCACCGAGGAGCAAAGCCATTTATTCCAACCTGAGAGCTCCTCTAGTACCAACTGATTTAGTGCCCTTTCTGGTCAAGTTCTACACAGCTTTGTGCTTCCTCTACTGGATTCCATTTTTGAATTTGGTGATAATCTTTCAATGCCCACCACATCAAAAGTTTTTACTGATATTCAAAAGGACTGTACATGTCTATTTTCTTTTTTCTGGAAGTTCATTATTTTAACAAAGAAGACCAGTAACTATTTTATTATGACCTTAGTCTTAGAAAAACTCATTCAGTAGTGGACCTCCATGCCTTTAATAATTTTTATCCAAGTGCATTTTTTTAAGAGCATATTACTGAACTAAAATCTAGCTAGCATATAGTTGCTTTCATCATTTTCACACTCCACCTTCTTTATTGTGAGTGATATGTGTTCTCCAAACATTATGTGCTATCAAGGCTTTATGGGCTCATTAAAAGTACCCGATGTTCCACTTTAATTTTTTTATAATTCACTCTTGGGATTATACTTATTCTCCATGTTTTCCCTACTGTGGTACATTACGCACTACAAACTTTCCTTTTGTCTTGACTGTGCTGATTTCCATTTCTATACCTTCTCTTTTCTCCCATTCTTACTTTTTCCCCCATGATCAAAATCTTTGCTGATTTCCTTGAAATGTGAACTAAAGCATAATTCAGTTTCCAGCCTATACTTGATTTATTATTAATTTATAGTCTATATTCACTATTTTCTGGCCCTACTTTTCTTCTCTACCCTTGTTCTTTTTATTCACGTGGCTGAAGAATCTTCTGCTATGTGTTTTAATATTCTTTGCAAGGTCTAACTCAGCTTGACTCTTTGTTATTCTCACTTTATCTCCACATGTTTTGGCCTCTAAGGCAGTTTTCTTTGATGATCAGTCATTTTACCCTTAATCATTGTAGGCAGTCTGCTTATTTCTAATATCCTTTTTTTTTTTTTCTTGCCATGACTATTCGCCTTGTCAAATCTGGAATTACTTCCTGCAACTTTTCTTTTTTTCTTTTTTTTTTCTCTGAGACAGAGATTCATGATAACTTCTGCACCTTTGACTTTAAGGCTTCTCCTACATTTAAGTGTCAAGTTCAGGTGCAGCTGCGTTAACTGGTTTCCGCTGTTTATTAAAATCTGCCCTCTGGAAATTAAGAATGTTAATGTTCCTTTTTAAAATTTCCATTTAATTTTAAATAATCACCTTTGGGTAACTCAACTCTTGTGTCATTTTCTATGAAAAAGAGCAGCTCGCTTCTGATGTCCTTGATATCAATCAACAGCAAATTTAAATTTACATCATCTTGAATTGAATCAGTGGGTATCTGGTTGGGAGGCAGGCTACAAATTCAAGGATATTGGCCCTACAATTTTTTTTCTGTGCTTCTGAGTTAGTAACTAACTATTACCTATCTGGGTAGTGGTATGACTGTTGCTATGCTTGTAGAGACTTCCGAGATCTGCTCTTTACCTCTCAGAACTAGCAAGCACAGGCTGAACATGTCCATACTTGCCAGACTCTCTTTGTCCTCAGAACCTGATGTCCACATCTTGACACTGCTGGGAACTTCTGTGCCTGTGCAAACTTATGAACTCAGAACTTATGTATTTAGCTCCACACCGCAGACAAAAGTATTGACGGGATCCATTCTGGCAATTTAAAAGTATATTCAGGCAAATACTAGTGCCCATATCTGTACCTGAGCACAACTTAATTTACAATGTAAACTAATTTGTCTGGTCTTGTCAGTACTCACAACGGGTGCATTGGGAAGTAGGAGGAAGGTTTCAGCTCCCCTGTTTGCTCATCACAAACTTGAGTTGCCACACTCTTTAAGTATGCCAGTCCTTAAACTGGGCAAGGAGACAGTGAATTTGAAGAGATCCAAATGCCATTGTTCTAGGAATGGTAGGTTCTCTGCTGTGTTTCTGCAAGGCCTACATCATTAACAGGCTCTGGGCTGCTCATCTGTGATATTAGGCTTGGCATCACATGGAGAAGGACTCAACCATTCTACTAGGTTTAGCAGAAGTCTGCTGTGAAATAGAAAGACCCAACTGCCTAGGTCCCATTCCAATTTCTAATGTGAGATGGGATTCAAGAGTTAGAGGGCATTTTTATACCTCCAAATCTGAATTACTGGCTTCCCGGATATGAAATTCTGTTCATTCAGTCTTGCTTGAGATGTTTTGTAACAAAAACTCATTAAGTCTTTCATACTATTGAAAATCATCTAATTTTTTTCATGCAGGGAATTCAGCTGTAATTAGTCTGACATTATGCTGCAATGCAAAATGGAAACTTCTCAAGTCAGTTTAAGTAAAACTGTCATCTACTTTAGATAGGGTGGAACTTTGACAAAAGAATTTTTTCCTCCTTTTTTTTTTTTTTTTTTTAAATCTCCAAAACTCCAGAGTAAGGTTAGTGGAAAACATCGCAGTATTGCTGTATCTTCCAAGTGATCAGAATAGATGTATTTCTCAGAGAGCCTCCATTTGTTTAAATTTCATCTCGTTCAGTTATTTGAGATTTGGTTTTCTTTGAGTACGAGAACTTAGCTTTTGACATACTGCATCACACTATGAGTCAAAACATGCCCAAGCATCTCTGGGAAACCATGAGCAATAAATGGGTTATGAACAGTGGATATGCTTAAAGAGTCTTCTAAAAAACTGGACACATTTTTTTAAACTATTTCATTTGTGACTAACATATTACTTCATAGAAATAAAGATCACTTCCTCAAATAGAATCTTACTAAAACAGAAAAAATAAAGCTTGCCAAATATTTCATTCATAATTTATAATTCCAAGAGTTTTCCTTAAACAATTTTTTTGTTAAAATATTTCATATTTACAAGGCCATATATTCTTTAGAAAACTAAATAATAATGTTTTGAGATTCAAAATGTTTAAGATCTGACACAGATGTACCAAAAAAAAAGGTGGATACAGGACTTAAGAGTCATAGAATCATGTATGTTGGAAACAACCTTTAAGACCCTTAAGTCCAACCATCCACCTAATACAAGTCCACTGCTATGCCATGTCTCTAAGGAAAGTCTGTTTTGCTCATATTGGTCCTTTGGGCTGCTATGATAGCAAAAGTTGGCTTATTTAATACACTGGGTACGGAGTGTGCATCATCTAGTTAAGCGACATATAAAGTGATGAATCAGAAAAAAACAAATCCTCATCCTGAAATGTTATTACCTCTGTGAGAGAAATAGGATTGATGTGCTCTGAAATTCTCTTATAAAAAGAGCAATTTCTGCAAACACAGCATTAGACCTAATCTTAAAAAGAAATATACTACTTGCCTTCTGCCATTGTTTTTCCTTCCAGTAGCAACATTATTTATACTGATGAAGCTATGATCTAAGTGAGAATCTTGTTATATCAACTGGAACTTCTCAGACAACAGATTGTACAACAATACATAAATTGGCTTAAAAGGATCTGGAGAGAGAAATGACTTATCTTGTCAACAGAAGTCCTGAAAATAAGAAAATAGAAGGAGAAAATGTTAATGGTTGTAGAAGCTTTTAGGCAACATTGTTGATTTTGAGGGGCAGTACTATAGGTTAGTCTTTTCTGTGGTTGATTTGCATTTGCTTTTAAACTGCTGTGCAACATCACTGTGACTTTCTTGGGCATTAGAAAATATTTCAGCTGCAGGACTAGGTGTGGGCGCTAGAAGTAAAAAAAAAATCTGCAGGACATTTCCTCAAGCTATTCTTGTTTCTATTCTAGTAAAAGGGCTGACCTGGAGTACTGAAATGGATGTCAATTTAAAGACTTATTTTGATGAAGAATCTACACAACTTCTGCATGTCCTGTCAATTACCTGATGTTAAAATAAATGTACCTGTTAGTCCCCTCATAGACATAAAACTGAAACTACATCTATGTTCTTCTGCACTTCTTTGAGCGTTGTAGGGCTTGGAAGGTACAGATGAGGTCAACATGCTCAGACTACTCAGGACTTGAGATTCTGAGAAGTACGCTCTCTCTTTTGTTTTTTATACTCTGTAAAGAACTACTTCTAGCACTTCATGAACATCCATGATGAGATAAGCCTTTGAAAAGTCTGTCTTCTGATTAGAGTTGATTCAGATGGTTACATATATTAGAGGTGAAAAGCTACAATTTACTGGAGATAACTTTAAGCTTCAAGAGGTTCATAAATAATCAGTGTTGGTCTCAAAACACAAATAACATGGGACTCCTGGAGCTGTCCCACTTTTATGTCAGACATCTAACTTCTGAAATATTTTCAAAAGAATGAGATTGAAATGGAAGCTATCGGATGGACTGATGATCTAAAATGCTGATGTAAGTTTATTTTTTCAAGTATGAAATATCACAGAACCAAGCCAAACGCCAATCTCTATGTCTGAGCGCATTGTCCAAACACTCCTTGAACTCTGTTAGCTTGGGGCTGTGCCCACTGCCCTAGAGACCTGTGCCAGTGCCCAACCACCCTCTTGGTGAAGAACTTTTTCCTAACACCCACGTGACCCTCCCCTGATGCGGCTTTATGCCGCTGAAATAGGCAAATAAACTTTTCATTACAATGAATAATTGGTACAGACCATAACTGTAGTTCTTTATCTAACATAAGAGAATATGAAATTGATCTGATAGTATCTGCAGGCAAGTATCTCCTAGTAATATCTCAGATACATCTTCAGACAGTTAATTAAGAGGATGAAATGTTATCCAAGACTCAGATTCCTTTCCAAACTGCCCACAAAAATTGAAAGCTCTGCTTTGACAGCCACCAGAAAATTAACATGATCAGAAAGATGGAGGAAGGGTATATAATGTCCCTGCTGAGGCAAAGCAGCACATAAGTATTAAATTCTCATCAGACAGCTGATGTATTTTAAAATCTTTCTGTTTTTCTAGGGCATGGGTCTTTCCTCGTTGGTATTCACAGCAGAATGTGTTTCTTCTAGGAAAGGCACCATAGCTGATCTTGTTCTAACAGTTTCCTACTTATTTTGAAATTAGTTTACTGTTTTTGTTCATATTTTTAATTTTTCCTCCTCCTCTTCCTTTTGAGTTCTTTTTGTGTTTTTTTTTTCCTTTACTTAATCTGTCTCTAAATCTTTCTTTACCGCTCTCCTATCTTTCAACCCTTCTTGCTCTCATTTAATAATCTGTGTTCTACAGCTTAGTTTTTCTGACTACGTCATTCGTTATATCAAGCCCTCCTCTTCACGTCTGATAACCTTGATGTATCAATCATCTGCTTCCTCCAGTTTCCGCAGCTGTTCCAACAATGCCACCTATAATGTTTCCTGATACCACTCATTGTCATACTTAGGACCTTGTCTTTTCCAACAGCCTGGAAATCTTATGTTTTCTATTTGTCTCTGATCTGAGTGTTATTTAACTTGTCACTGCAACAAGAATAAGACTTTTATCTACAAAAGTTGTTTGGCTTTGGATAATCTCTTTAGATGTTTCTCAACTACAAGCTTTTTAATAATTACTGCTGTGGTATCACTGATTTGATGATTGGCACAACATGGATTTTTAAATTAAAAGGAGCTGTATAAACAAACTTAGCCTTTTCACTTCTATTGCAAGACTACATGTATCTTTTTGTCAACGGTTTACGGGCGTTAGGCCCGATTCCGTGACAAAGGGGACGGGGGACCCAAGGGCCCACGTCCCGGGAAAAGGGGAAAGGGGAAAAGGGTAGGGAGATGGCCCTGAGAGCAAAGAACAGCGGCAACCATCTGAGGAGAAACAAACTAATTTACTAAATAAAATATCGGAATGCAAAACAACACACTATAATACAATATAATTACAATTTAAGCTGATAAATCCAACACAGAGAGAGAGAATGTCCCAAAGTCAAGGTAGGCCTTACTCTACTACCGACGATAAGACGGCTGGAGAGCGAGGTGCTGCCAAGACGAGAGACGGCGGAAAAAAGGGACGAGGTCTCGTGATCTGCAAGTTTTTATACTGCGAGCTTCTATCTTTTCCCTCCGGCTGGAAAATGGTAACAAAGGAGCAAAGTGCCGTGGGGACTGTAGTAGTCCTTCTCTTCTGAGAACTAGGTATGTCCACTACATGATGTTATGATGTGGAATACCAATAACCGAAAATCACAAAACCATGACACTTTTGTATCGTGTTATCTAGTTCCTGTTTATTAAGTGTGCTGAACTGGGCAAGCTGACTTATAAAATATTATGCTAAGTGATACGATTTTAATGTAAGAGCTGCACGTCTACAATGCAGTGGCTTGATTCTTGCTTTTTCTCATTCTTTGTATACAATATACACATGGAGCATTGTCAGTAGAATTTTACTCTTATTTGTGGTCTATATGTATTTTTAAAACTTCCTCTTTCACCACTAGCACTCAGTTTTATTACCTAAAAATATTCCTGCAAACTGTGATAGCCAAGAGAAAAAAATTCAATAATTTTCTCACAGGTGCTGCTCAATTCATACATTTCTTAGGTGGTGATGGAATGTTTCTAAAGAGCAGATGGACAATGAATAGGAGGAGATGGCTGTCATGTTTTTGTATTTTCCAAGAATCACATGGGAATTCAGCAGAGAGAAAACAAATAGCATCATGCCTTGAAATTGTGACCCACAGCTGCTACTGACAATGGCACCATGAAGAGATGATGTGACCTTTTGTAATAGGGAGTTTCAACAGCTCAAGACACTATATGTTTGTGAAGAAAGTACTTTTCTCAACAAACCAATTGAAAATTGAAATGTGTGCATATGTATATATGATCGCGCACACGTACTGTGTTTTTGTTGTTTCTCGTTTCTGCAATTTCTCTTTCCCAGGTTGTAGTTTGAGATGTGGCAAAATGCATTTCTATTAAGCATGCTTTCCCTGGGAGTGTTAGCTTTTTGTTTTTAATCATTGTGTGGTAGTGTGCAGTTAAATATTTTTGGCTAATGGATATTTGAGTGAAGCTCCTCTCTGTATACATCTTATGCTGAATGTTCTCTATATTCATTTGTCTAACTTGCAATAAAGCTATTAAAAAATGACACATGAACATGCAAGTGACTCCAGGAGTATTTGTGTTAGTGACAATAAACAACAACAACAAAGACCCACTGGACACTCATTTACTAATGTAAGTATATTTTATGAGCTTTAGGTTTGCCATGTCTGACGGGGTTCAGAACGGAGCTGAGTTGTATCAAATTTTCAGTCTTTTTCCTAATCTGTGTTCTAGCAAGAGATCTTTTTTGTTCACATTGTTCAATGTAAGCTATTCCTTTCCACCAGCAGGTTCTATTTTGCTTTACAGGCATGTTTGGAGGAGACAGCACTTCAGTACTGTACTTGATTTATAAAATGGGGAATTATTCCATGTCAGATATGAGATTTTGTGAGCTTCATGGATTCTTGCATTTTATCTGAAGATTTTCTGAAACCACAGTAATTGCAAGTGCAAAATTTCCTTTTTTGCTTAATTAGGAGAGATTATCTGATTTCTCTAGTTCCTGTGCTATACTTGCTGGAGAGAAGCATCTCTTTCAGACTTTCACCCCAAGGATGTTCTGTTTTGGATAGAACTAACTCTGAATTAAGTCAGATTCTGTTACTCAGGGTGCTGGGAACATGCATGAAGTAGAGGAGTGTGTGAGGAAAAATAAATAGTTCTTCCAATCAAGCGGGAAAGAAATTTGAATCTAGGTTGTTGTATCTGAGGTGCTATTACAGTCTAGTCATCAGTGTGTTGGTGCAGTTTTTGCCTCTTCCTCTTTGTAGAAGGAATTACTTTAGGACACTAGTACATTAACTATTTTAAGATTTTTAACATTTTTCATCCTGTCCAGACTAGTCACTTTGACTTGGATCCTCAGTGTTCATATCAACTAGAATAACTTTTGTGGCTCATAACATACTCACATACACACACAATTGCTCAGAATTTCCTCCTCCATCTACAGATCAAACAGTTGAGAGCAGCAGAGAGCGCAGCAGCCTCAACGCTACCATAGGCGTGTCCAGAGCAGACAATGTTTGCTTTGCTTTGGGCTTACTGTTATTGTGCTGTGGAAAGGAAAGTGTAGGACAGATTTGCAGAAGATAAAAGAATGGACTTCAAGGAAACAATGCCAGGGTGCACAAGGTGACAGAGAAAATCGTCCCAAGTGGTTTGTTAAATAATATCCTGATAGGAACAGGCATAATCAAACCTAATCAGGTCTGCCTGAAAAGTTTGGGAGTCAATGGAAAGATAGGGCAGCAAGGACATTCTATATAGAAATTGATATTACTGAGAAAAGCAGTGGATGGGAGGATGTAAAAGTAAATATACAAGCAAGAAGCAATTGGTGTTTGGAGAAACCTTCTGAACAGCAACATCATCACAACTCAGAAAGAACATTTTATTAACTGAAGTGCAAGACTGTGGGAGCAGGGCAAAGCCTTCAACTGTGTGGGTGGCAAGGGAAAGACATCTCACACAAATTCTACGGATAAAAAATGTACAATTTAAGCCTACACTGAGATGTGGCAATAAAATGTGGCTAAGCGTTCCAGTCCTGATTAGGGGAGATAAGGTGATGCAGCAGTCTTGAGAGGATGGAAGGTTGAATGGTACATTACCAAAGTAGTACAATTTCTTCGAGAAATGACTTGAGCATATTTTGAGAGCTGGCAAACATGTTTTATGTCTCGTCTGACCAAAAAGAAAACAAACACAAACAAAACAAAACAGCCCCAGTTTTGCTAAGAAAGTCAAAATTACAATCTAGTTTGAGAGAGACATGAGAAAATTTATGTCCATATTGCTAAAGCTCAGAAAAGCTATAAGCAACTGGAAATAGTATTATATTGTAGAAGATTCTTGGCAACCTTAGCTCTAGGTATTGCTAACTGTGTAACCTGTAATATACCATTTTGGCAGGGGCAGAGGGTGAGTATACATAAAAAGGCTAGAATGATATTAAAAATAGCACAGAGAATTAGAGAAAAATATGGCTGACAGACGGTATCTAGCGTGTACAAAAGGTTTCCACAGAGACACATGTCATGGACTATTCATATTGAAACAGCAAATATACTGGTCTTCTAATTGTTTTAGCATTGGAATTGGTTTTATGCCAGCCAAGTGAAAGGACTCTGTAATGGTACTGGTTAGGATAATAAAAGAAGAATGTTGAACCTTCCCTCCAAACTCATTTAGCCAGATTCTCTCCTAGCAAAGCTCAATTGGCTCCAGAAGGGCTGCACCAGAGAGAAATTCATTACAGTTCTATTTTTGCAATATGAAATTCAGCTCACTCATTCTCCTGTGCTCTCACTCAACCTGGAAAAATAACAGTGCGTGGCAGACCACCACTCTGCTGAGGAAGAGCGATTCCCCAGCACTCCTAACTGCGTTGTAAGCTGCCAGGGGCTGCCATACAGAGAAGAGTTGTCCACCTGCTGCTGTCTTCCTCCTGGCAGCAGCTGGTGCCTTTGTTCTCCCCAGCATCCTGCCCTGCTGTGCGCAGGGCTCCCCGCTAGCATCTATCATTACCCACATTGTGAAACACTGCTGAAAACTTCTGTGTTCCCATGCCGATTGTATTGTTTTCTTTTACCATTAAGTAACAGTCAAAATCCAATTTTTTAAATATTTCACAACTTCTGTAATTCTAGCACAACTCCAGCTACCTCATGAGTCTGGCAGACAACCAGGACATATTAAGTATTGCTACAAACAGCCAGGGTAGTGATGCTAGCTTCGCTGGTGTGGGATACAATTCCTATTTCCTACAACACCAATCAAATCGGGGCTGGAGGTAAGTATTTTTCTATGCCCTTCTTCTGAGATAGAATAGCAGTGCATAAATAAAGCCTTTCATTATTCTACAGCAGGACTCAGAACTCCATAGAACTTGAATATTTTAAGAACTGTCTTATCAAAGGTAATAAAAAAATCTCTGTTTTCCTGATAACTGAAATTTGTAAATATAAAATAAATGGTTAAATATTTTTCCACAAAATGCTTTAAGTGGAAAGATTCCAAAAAAAGGAAAAATAAAGATAACTTCTTATCAGTTTTGGAAGCAGAAACCTTTTTGGTTCTTGTGGTTTTAGTCTGTCAGCAAGAAACGCAAAAGTTTAAGATGGTGTGTACATTCTTTTTGAAATTTGGGGTGGGGAAATAACAAAATTCTTTACTAGTTGTTGTTTGCATGACAATAGAATAGAAATGACTGAAAATTTATTTAAAAGGAAACTTGTCACCCTTCCCCAAAACAAATTAACATTAAACTCAGACATTAATAGGATTTTTATTCCTTTGTTTCTTTTCTTCATTAGTGTTTTCAGGTGACGTTATGCATGCATACAAGTTTATTTAAAGGAAGATTTCTTACTACAGGGTTTTTTGTTTATAGTCATATTGCAAATCCTTGGAAAGCTGTCCATAAACAACATGTAACTGTAGAGCTACACGAGTTGTTTGAGACTTGCAATTTGTTTCAGAACAGATACAAGACCTGCAAAAAATAATGAAGGAAAAGAAAAAAAAGAAAAAGCATGCCCAAAATCCCAGACCAACACCAAAAAAGGCTCAGGTTTTCTATACATATTCCCATCTTCCACATTGCTGCAGTTCTAATCTTCCAGAGTCTGCTAAATACCTTCATGTTAAGGGAAATATTCTGTGACAATAAAAATATTAATAAAAATATTTTTTAAAGTTTCACAGTTCTGAAGCAGTGTTTCCAGCAGATGTCAGCAATGCACTCTCTAAACTCAAGCTGCTGGAGATCTCAGGCTCTCCCTGGTGTTATAGAAATTACTATATGTAAGTGATATACAATATATATAAGCAACCAGAGGAAAACAAAATGACCATCACTGCTTCTGAAGAGACTCAGCATTATTAAGCTTGTCCAGCTAATAATGTGATTCTTTACATAGCTTCCTCTGGGGAGATTTTATTACATATTGGATCACTAACGTGCTCTTTTTTTCCCCCACAATTTCTGTACAATGCTGACTTTCTTATTTCTGTGCACGTTTTCCTCTACTAGACTATCAAAAATAATAGCTTTGGTTTTATTGGTAACTTTGCAAGTGAGAGTATATAGGAAATAGAAATCACAGAATCACAGAATCATGGAATCATTATGGTTGGAAAAAATCTCTAAGATCATCTAGTCCAATTGTCAGCCCATCCCCACCATGCCCATCGAACCGTGTCCCTAAGTGCCACATCTACAAGTTTCTTGAACACCTCCAGGGACGGTGACTCTGGGTTGGATACTAGTTCTCTAGTGTTTGTTTACCTGAATTTTTACAGTAAAACAGAAAGACACTAAACCATAGGGAATGGCAGAAGGACTTGGGTCAACAGTAGGAATTACTGTTGAGGAGTTACTATCTCCTTGGCTGCTTTATCACTGGGAATTCAGGCATGTAGCTGTACCATCCAAACCAAATACAGAACATTGATTGGTTATGATTTAGTTTCATAGAGAACTGTTACTTATTAGCTTAAACTCCTGAAGCTCACTCAGATAAAACAAAAAGCAGCAGAATGACCTCTACTGTGACCGTAATTTGTGTGTGGTGCCAACGCAGACATGACAGTTGCTGCACTTTAATGTCCCTGGCACTGCACTGACATTTCAGAAGACTATTTCTTGTTTCCCAGGAACTTCTAGAAATTATTTCGCAAATTCTTTTGGAACAGTGTTGATCTTTCAGAAGCTGAACTTTCAGGTTTGGCCAAAACTGCTTAGGAAAGATCCCTCATGTCAGGGATAAAATTTCTGGTTAAAACCACAAAAAAGCAAGACCCACTTCTGAGTGAGAAGGGAAGCCTGGAAACTCATTTAGTTCATGATCAGCTTGACTCAGAATAGACTTAAAACAGTCCAGAGGAGACTCCTGGCTGTTGGACTAGAGACTATTATCTGGAAACATAACAGCATTTAAACATAGAACTTCATGAGGATGAGACACGAAATTATTTTGGTGTATTGAGTGTTAGAGGCTTTATCTGGATCAATCAGTAATATGCAAATAAAACAACTATACCAGGAAAAAAAGTGGAAATTCATGAAAAGACTTGAAGTTAGGGCTCATCTCCACGAAATGGAGGGTGTAGGTCAATTCTCTGTTTACCATATAAATAGGAGTGGATTTGTTCTCTCTTTTTCCATGAAAATGTCAGAAGCTGTTGGGTTTCTGCCAATGCACAATTAAAAAAAAATGTTGGAGGCTATGGGAAAACTGATTCCTGCCCAGTTCTAATTATAGGTCTGGCTGGTAGCACTCAGTAATTTTCAGGTTGTCCGATATGCGCCATTATACAATACAGTTTTCATTTGCTTATAACCTTGCCAGATCATTAACTGTTTCAACAGAAGTCTTCCATGACTTTATCTGCCTCAGGCAGATTTTTTGGTAGCTGCCAATCAAATCAGTTCAAGTCATTTGGAGTGTGAGTTAGGGGAAAAATATATGTAAATTTAACTTCTGTTCATTGTTTTGTTTAAGTAACACTAGCCTCCTTGAGCTTGATACATGGGAGGGTTGAACCAGTAGAAGTCTGTGCATCTGTGCCATGGTTGTTGACCTCTGGAGAATCGAGCCATATTTTCACAGATGATGAGCTCTCGGGGAAAAAGAATACCAACAACAAAATCAGTTCACAGTTCTCAGCAGTTTCTTTTGTTGTAGCTGCTAGGATCTCCAGAGAATTTATGCTTACCAAGCATGCTTGTGCAGACATCAGGGAACCTTACAGATAAACGATTAGGTTCTTCCCAAAGCTAGGAAGATGAAACTAGATATGAAAAAATGATACTGGGGAAATTGGGGTGAGTTGATAGGAACCATGCCTGGAATTGACATAGATGAAGGAATATTGAAATATGATGAAGGAATTGGGAATGGAACTGAAAGCCAGGAATGTGGTAGGGATAAAGATTAAAGGAAGGTGTTGGGAAGGCAGTGAGATTAGCTTGAGATGGAAAATAGTTTAATATAGGAGAAATCTGGGTTCTGCTGGAACAGGAAACAGAGGGTGAAAGCAGCAGTCTGGTTATATAGCTGAATTCTGCACTGTGCTGTTAGTCCTGGGCCTTGTCTCACCTCAGCTGGGTTTGGAGGGAGAGCTGATGTAAATCCAGTTCATTCTTCCATGGAGTTGAGGCATAACCAGAGTAGGCTCATGGTCTCAATGTTAGTCTAGCAGAATGGATGTCATGATGTGCAGAACAAAGAGTTGGTCAGGTGGTTCAACTTGCAGCTCCATTCTCAGAATTTTCAACTGTCTCACTTTAGAAAAAAAAAGGGGAAACAGATACTGATCTACTGTGAGAAACAAGCAAACAACAGACATAAGAGAAAATCTAGCTCTGGAAGAAAGTTCTTGGCTGCTTTAACAAATGCACTCTGTGTAAAAACTTATCCTGTTCACTACACAAATTTCAATGTCTAAAAAACTGTAGAGAGTGCCCCGCAGAAAATACCTTAATTTATTACATAGTATGTGTCTGTGCCCAGACCAGTCCTGACACTAAATGAAGAAGTTTTGTGAGAAAAAAATAGCATTAACTATGTCATTAAAAACCTTCTTATGGTGTGCATAAACATGACTGAGAGAAAGATGTGTAAACAGTCTGAATTTGGTCCTTCAGTAATTTTTAAACACTGTTTTCTTTAACTTGTTTGTGTGTAATATGCACTAGTGGAGATAGATTTATTCAAGGTCTTAAAAATAAATGGTATAAGTTCAAGCTACTGTACCAAAGTCCAAACCCTGACTCAGTTTTTGTTTTCTCCCTGTTCAGTCAAATCTCCCTCTAACTTTAGCAGGATAAAGCTGTGTAAGTATTTAGCAAAACTCATCAACAATTTCATGATTTGGCTCAGAACTCAGTGAAAAATGAACTCTTTAAAAGGACTGTCATGGAACTAACATAAATTTACCAAGTCAAAGTACGGAATATTCAGTGATTCATGGCAGTGTGGTTTCTATTAGAGCTTCACTGAAACACAGCAGGTTTGCTTAGCAAGGGTTCACGCAAACATTTTCTTTGGTTTCAAGCTGCAAAGGTTCACACGCTCCAAGTTTCACTTTAAGCTTTGGGTTTGAGTTGTGGAAACATCCTACTTTCACTCAATTTTTGTATCCAAACGATAGTAAAATAAATCTAGCATAAACATGAACAAAATTCAGGCTGGCTAAAGTCCACCTAAAGCTGTGACTGCAGTTTAGTTGCTTGGAGTGTTAAATGGCTTTTTGTTGTTCTTAACCACACAACTGACATCATGTTGATATTCAACTTCCATTTTCTAATGTGCCCCAGATTGCATAGCAACTTTGTGAAACTGAAGATAATAATAAAATGAATATCAATCACAAAGAAAGTGAAAGAATACCACGACATTAGAAGATTTGCACGAGCAACAGGTTCCAAAGAAGCATGAGAAGAGTATGCAACTCCATTTTATCCATATATCATAAAAAGTGTGTTGTTATTATATATCATAATACAAACTGTCCCTTTACCAACAACACCCTTGCTATGTTAGTTCTCTGTAAGCATCTATGAAGTGGTCTTACTGACCACCCTCAGCTTCACAAAGAAAACACTCCTACTGTTTTCCCACTTTCTTTGATATACTCCTCAGCCTGTTATTTCTGAATTCTTGCATCCTGCTGGGCTTTCACCTTTCCATCTCACCAGGAAATCCACGGAAAATTAGTCTGACTTGGGAATGGTTCTGATTTGATTGGAAGGATTTTTAAACAGTCATAGACATAGTGAAAGCATTTACTGAGATTTGCTGGAAGAAGAACAGTACCAATAAGACTTGAAGAATATGAGAAATGTAACAAATACTTCCCAACAAAGATGAGCAAGGCAGGACAGCAATGTAAGACGACTGAACTTCAGAAGACATTTATATTAACTCTGTCTTTTGGTTGTCAGCCTGCTATTAACACTCAATTTAAAATCAACTGAATATATTTTCACTGTGACCCTTAGTTTAGATGCCTACTTTAGAAAAATACTGATGTATTACAAGAATTTCATGCTAAATTTACTTTATTCCAAGGTTAGAAATAAGTACCTTGTAAATCTGAAGCTAATTTCTTAGCTTAACAGAAATATGACATAAAGAAAGGATCCAAAGGGCTACTGTGTTTTAGATAAATATTTGTTGATAGGATGAAATTTGGCCTACTAACTTAGATGCCTAAGAAAGAACTAACTTGTTCTTTCTTACAGTCAGGATATAGCAGGGGAGAATCCTACCCTTTACTTCACAATGTCTGTTTTTCATCTGCCTAGCCTAACTGTAGTGGTAAAGCTCAAACCACTACTGACCAGCCCTTTATCAAGTCAATATTCTTTGCAATTATCCTATTGGCTCTTAGTTTGTAAGTATATTCTGTTCTCCAAAATAACGAGTCAGAAGAGCACAGTGTCTCATACCACCTCTTGCTGCAGAAAGTATCTAAGAGCTCAGTTTAGTAGATCCATGCATAGTCTGTTGCCACATCCAGCTGCCACTTATAGACAGATCTCCCATACATCTCAGCTCATATCAACCAACTACAGAGGGATGCCTTAAATATTCCACAGGCTATACAATGGCACTAAACATTTGTGCTTAAGTCACTTCAACTGTGCAACTATGGGTAGGATATTTTTTTTCTAGTCTATTCAAAGCAGCTGGTGAGAAGTTTCTTTTCACCCTTAGATCTTCAGGTAGATAGGGGAAAGAGAAAAACTACTTTGAAAACATCCATGGAAACATTTTACTTGCCAAATGCTAGAGCATCTGTCAAGTATAGAGAAGTACATGTCTGGTTTGGGAGATTTTAGGTTCACTGCCTTCATTCACCTAATAGTAGACTACAGAAGAGTGAAGAGTAGGAAACACTGCAGAGGGGGATTTGTCTACACTGCTACTGATATAATCACACTCTGATTTAGTCACTTAAATTCCATTTAAACTGCCCTCTAACTTAATTTATTCCTTTGTTCATCAAGTCTAAATTACAAGTCCCACTGAGTATCATATCAGAATACTTCGTAAATGCCTCACGACATTTCTGGGAAGCTGAAAATAACTATATCATTGATTTAACAGTTGGAATTTAAGATACAGAGAGCTTAAAAAACTTAAGCAAAAACATGCAAGGAGCCTGTTAGTGCAGGTAACTGAACCTTTCATTTCTCACATTTCATGCTCAACCCCCCCGCAGTCCTTCTGTTCTTCTAAAGCATTTGAGTGAGTACTTTAGGGCAAGAAGATAACAATGGATGTAATGAAAGAACAAGGTAGAGTGAATGGGCAGAAGATAAATATTTGAATAAATGAATAGGCAGAAGAGGTGATAACACAGATGCCTATACATGGAATGAAGGTAGCCTCTGTGTCTGTCCTCTGTCTTCAGAAGCCTCCAGTTTAACATGTAAACTGGCTTTAGAATTGCACAAAACAAATGCTAGTGCCAGCTTTTGTTCAATGTAATGTATTCCATCTGCTTCAAGAAACTAAATAACATTCTGGACCATCCCAGGTACGCAATCATGTAATATACAGCAATAAATCATTCATAAAGAAAGCAATAACATGTAGCTGAGAGCTCAAACTTTTTGAGAAAGCCACCATATTATTATACGGCAGACCAGAAGGCTGCTCTCACAGCTTAACAATTTTGATTGAAAAGGACCAATGCCTGGATTTGTCCCAGCCACCTGAGGAATCTGTGTGGCCTCTCTACCTCCAGAAATTGTCAGTAAAATAAACTTTTAATCCTCACATTCAAAGAGTGCCATGAATGAACTGCTGCCACGAGAGTCTCACCAAGCTCCTCTGATTGGATCTGGCATCTAAGATGGCAGTAATTTAAACTGAGGTGCACTGGGGAAATGCCTGAATATGGAGTGGATCTGTTGCCTCCTGTAACAGTGTTCCAGGGCTGAGTGCCAGCGTTCTCCTTGGTCGTTCCCTTGCAACTCTGCAACTCTGGCACTCTCCTGTTTACTAGTATATGAAGTGAAGCAATAGCAAAATAAAAAACAGGTAACAATGAGAAGAAAAGCCTTCCAGTTCCTGATAGGTGCATTTATTCCTAAATTGAGCATGCAATTCTGGAGTAAAAATGGACTTTGTGTTCTTCTTGTCCATGCTTGCAACTGGCTCCACTTTTGACCAGCCATGCCCTTGTCAAAAACATTGTTCAGAAACTCCAACAAAAATCCTTCTTTTTCTGTTTGAACATGCTTAAGTTAAGAGAATAAGGCAAAAAAACAGAACCCACATTTTTAAGCCCTTTTCTTTCAAGAATCTCTTTTCAGTTCCATCTGCAGATCAGTTATGAGAACAAGTTCCTTTCACTTCTGAGCTATCTGGCATAACCACCTGCAGATGCTGTCCCAGGACATCTGCTTCCATGATTTTGATCAAAACTTAAAGGAAAAAATCCCAACTGTATGCAAGGTCACATAGGTGGAAGACACTAGCAAGTCTGTTCTACATCAGAGGTGCTGTATCAAACGAAAACTCAAACACTAGATGAGGACCTGATTTATTTATCCTTAACTCTTTCTTCCTGAAAATGGGTGAAGTTGTCTGCTGGTCTGATGAATGGTCAGACTCTCAGTCTTCTGTTTGCATATTGCCATCTTTGCAATGGGAGAAGCATGTCTGTGGCAAAAAACAACAACAACAACAACAACAAAAAAAAACCATAAGAAAGAAAATTATGATATTTTTCTGGAAATATCAAAACCTTGAAATATAAAACAGTAAAACAAAGCAAAATATATTTTTCCTCCCCGCAAAAATTCAGTAATTTGAGGAAAACAAACCTTATATACACATGCACACAAAGAATGCCAATTTTGTTTGAGCAAAACCATAATTTTCTTCTGATTAAAAGTATATTGAGAATATTCTGTTTGACTCTAAAAGCTAGAAGTACTGGTCTGAAGAAGGACAGATCCTAAATGGAAAAGGAGAATAGCTTTCTCTCATGGTTGAGTACATAAAGGTGGATGCAGATTCCCTCTGGTTAATAGTGTGGTAGCTCTGTCCTCATGCAATTTGGAACATGTGCCACCTTGTGAAGTAATGTTGAAGGAGATGGGTAGCAATAGTCTTCATTCACCCCTCATAAATCTGTCCACCAAATTGATAATATTTGTAATTCCTCCTCTAATGTTTCTTTTGCTTGAAGACAAACGATGCCATAGTACTACTTTCATATTTGCCACATTGAGGTTATGAACACAGCAACAGTTTTATGGGAAAGGTATTTTCTTATCCTTTGAAATGTTCTGAGATTTCATTATTTTCTTAATCTCAGTATAAAACCGTACACATCAGTATAAATCTATGTTTTGTTCTCCCTCCTAAGGCTTGTGGAGTGATAAAGATAGCCTGAATATTTACCAAGAAAGGTCAGTAAGCAGAGAGTACAATCATACAATCATGAAATCATGAATGGTTTGTGTTGGAAGGGACCTTGGAGACCTTCTAATTCAAATCCTGCTGACATGGGCAGAGACCCGGTTCAGAGACCAAATCCCTATCCAACCTGGCCTTGAATGCCTCCAGGGATGAGCCATCCACAATTTCTCTGTGCAGTCCCTTCCATTATCTCACAATCCTCTGAATAAAGAATTTCTTCCTAATATCTAATCTAAATCTACTCTTTTTAATTAAAGCCATTACCCCTTCTCCTCTCCAGCTTTCCTGTTGGCCATTAAGGACTGGAAGGACACTGTAGGGTCTTCCCAGACCCTTCACTTCTTTCAGGCTGAACAACCCCAGATCTCTCAGTCTGCCTTTGTAGGAGAAGTGCTCCAGACTTCTGAACATCCTCTCCAACAGCTCCATGTCTTTCTTATGCTGAGGGCCTCACATATGGGTGCAGCACTCCAGGAGTGGTCT
Organism: Numida meleagris; assembly: GCF_002078875.1. Classification (NCBI taxonomy): domain Eukaryota; kingdom Metazoa; phylum Chordata; class Aves; order Galliformes; family Numididae; genus Numida; species Numida meleagris. The sequence goes on from NC_034411.1 coordinate 101,362,134, forward strand.
CACTAGTGTGGAGCAGGGGGGAACAATCACTTCCCTCACTCTGCTGGCCACGCTTCTTTAGATGTAGCCCAGGATACAGTTGGCCTTCTGGACTGCAAGAACACATTGACGGCTCCTGTGCAGTTTTTCATTAATCAACACCTCGAAGCCCATCTCCTCAGAGTTGCTATCAATCCACTCTCCACCCAGCTTTTTTTTTGTGCTTGGTCATCACCTGGAAGAAATGTTTTGTTTTGCCATAAACCTCAGCAGGTGAAACATCAGTTTTCTTACATCAAAATCTGATACTATGGCATTACTGGAGTTAATAATTGCTACCCAGGGATTTTCTCAGGTAAATTTGGGAAATTTAATCAACATTTACTCTACATATTGATGTGAAATAATATTCAATTATAAAAAACCCTGTCTGTTTACACAGTGTATTTTGTGTTCCAAAGTTACCTGGTTGTCCAGTTCTTTCTAAAATGATAGGAACTTTCAGTGAGGATACAGAGAAGGTCTGAGACAGCAGGGACTGCACATTTTTTCTGCCTAAATTCCTCTCTATAAGTGAGTGTAAAATGATACCATTATGATATGGTTAAATTTAACTCTGTAATTTGACAATCACCACATTTTGTATCTGCTTCTGTGCCCGGTCTATAGGGTATGCACATTAAAGCACTATTAAAGCTGTAGGCGCAGTGTTTGCGGAGAAGCGTGTTATTTAATCTGGTGAGGTATATTTGATCCCTGCTTTTAGCTCTGGTAGTGGTAGTCCCAAATTGGGTCAGTCTGAGAGGTTTTAAATAATTACATTTTTGTGGGGAAAATTTTTCAAATAGCGTATGCCCAGGTCCCATGTTTAAATGTGTGTTAGGTATTTTTAAGCCCTGTGGCAAGTGAGATCAATAGGCATAAATGTTCTCAATGACTGAGATGTTTTTGAAAAAATAAAAGTGTGTTCTTCCATTCCACTGCAGGATCATGAATGGGAGATCTTTAGTTAATCACCTTATGTGCATCTTCCATGCCTGTAGGCTGAGAAGTTTCTTCCCAGTGCAGTGTAAGACACTTTCTCTGAATTAACAAATGATTTCGTACCATCCCTTTCTAGAGAGTAACTTATTCAACTTTCTTTGACATTAATCTCTGTAGTAAAAAATGCAAAACAAAAGTACAAACAAAAATACAAACAAATCAAAGAATAACCTAATGACATTTCAGATTGCTAAGAACCTCTTTCCATTGGTGAGTGCTTCTCACTGGAGCAACTCAGCTGAAGCCACCAGACTTATCTCTGTGATTAACTATGGATTCATAATCCCACTGGCAAGAAATCTGGACCTTTGCATAGTAGTCTGCTTACTTTCTCTCTTTTAATGACTTCTTCGGGCTCTCCATTGGGAAACAGCTTATCACAAGAATGGCAAAAATCTTGCAAATTTGACATTGTTTATGTTTCCCACCACTGTCAGGGAAAAAGAAAAAAGAAAGGAAAGCAGCAAAAACATAGAACAATTTCATTCTATTTGTATACCATGGATTAAACTTTCAGTTCATGTTAAGTAGTAAAATCAGTGGAGTTTTGCTGACTTATCCCAGCTGAGAATTTCTTCCAGTGTATTTTCATGTAAAATCACACAAATGCACTATGTGGATGGAGCGATATGTGAAAATCAATATTAAATTCATCATATTTAGCTGCTACAGACCACAATGAACACTTGCTCTCTAATGGTTAAATGCCCCTTGGATCTTAAGCCCTTTGATTTATTGGAAGAAACCTGCTGGGCAGAACATACTGTGGAGCTGATTAATGTCAGCTTCTGTCATCAGTTTCCACTTAGATTCTTGGCCAGCTCTGACATCTCCTCCCTTAAGGATCCAGAAGAATTTGAGGACTGATCCAAGAGCTTTACTGGCATGGGATTTGCAGAATGTGGTGCTTGCAAAATAAGCAAGATGAATGGAAGTAAAATTCCATGTTCTCTACTGGACTTGTTTCTTTAACTCATTTCTCTGGAGAAAGAGACCAATGCCAGGACCACACCAGCAAGGGAAACAAATCAATAGCATGTTCACTGGTTTTGTTACAGATGTCTTGCATTTCCTTTGCTGCTTTATATGCTCCCTCATAGCCTGTCAAACTGGAAAATGATTGCAGTGAGAATGCAGAGCTACCATAGCTGTCTAGATTTACACTCACCATTGTACGAGGAAACTTATGAACTACAAACCAGTTGGTAGTGCATACCATTTGAGAGAGAATAAGTCCTTACCTGAACAGGTCTAATAAAAAGTGGAAACTGCTGTGTTTTGCAGGTTGAATTTTCGTACGTAGAGCGAGCTTTTTAACAGCAGAACCTGATCACTCCTCTCCTGATTCTATGATCTACCCTCACTTTCCCTTGGGAATGATGACTGTTTATGGCGGATAATTTTCTTGTGTTTATTTTGACACATTTCCCTTGCATTTTGGAGAAAATGACTCTTACTTTTCTTCTGAGCATAGAATTCTCCTGGTACTCATCACACGCATGGATACTTCTGCTACAGGAATCACACATTTCTATAAAAATACTAAGGGTGCTGTACAAGCTGCTGAAAACATACCCACTGGCTAGAAGAAAGTAAAAAACGAACAGTTAAATGTGAATATCTGAGATGAAATACTGAAAACATCAGAGTATATTCTTACAAAATAATACCATGTTGTGAAAAACTTAAAACAGGGAAATGATCTGTCCTGGCAGTCACATTTAAACTTCTAAGATTTCAGGCTAGAGCCCTTCTAATAATTTAAAGTTAGGATTTTCTGCCCTCAATCTCACTAATGACAACTTGGTTTGTCTGAAATACTGCCATCTAGATTAAGAATACTACGGCACTCCTTTTTAGAGGAGGTAATATGTTACTGTTAATAATCCACTTTTTAAAAATGAGTTTAACCCACTTCCCTACTCAGCTGTGAATTTGATACCTTCCAAGATGAGCTGCAGAAGGTTGCACAGAGTTTGAAGCCATGGTTTAGTTCCTTTCTCTCATTTACATCCCATTCTCCATCCCTTCTTTAATATTCCTTCAACGCTACTTGTGTTTTTGAGTCAGTGCAGAAAGCTACAAAAAGGAAGGATAAGAAGAGGGTTTTTTCTTAGTAATGAGCCAAAGAAGTTGATAGGCTTCTATAATATGGCACAATCAAACAGATTATTTTCAAATGTAGCTGTGGGATTTTGTTGATGACCTACTACTGTTTGCAAAGAATTTTTCAGCTATGAAGAAACTAGATGCCTAAAGAGAAAACATAAAACAGAATTGCACCAAAAAAACCCCGACCTTTCCAATGGCAAATTAAGTCAATATATAGATTCCCACTGACTTTAATGAGCTTTGAATCAGTTCCCAAATGATCACAAACCTCCAAAGTAAACAAAGTTAAAAAAACAAAAACAAAAACAAAACAAAACAAAAAAAACCCCAGCATTTACTACCCAGTTATTTGGAACAGTGTTTTAAATTGTCTATAAAATCTAGTCATTTTCAAGGTACTCAGTTTCAGGTCAAACCTGCTGAGAAAAGTTCATCAAATCCAGCATGTTCAGAAACAAATAGTATAGACTCCATGAATTTGCATTTTTTGACAAAACATTGCTGAACTGGAAAATTTCTGACCAGTTCCACTACAGATAAAATTAGCAGATGACACAAAGTTTGGCAGAGTAATAATTAATGACAGAATGTTCTGGACTAATTTGGAAGCTAGGTCACTTTAAACAAAATATTCAGTACAGCCGAACATGAACCTATGAATCAAAGAATGAAGAACTTGCCTTTATTATCATAAAAACCAGTGAGTCTAATAAGGTCATTATGCCCTGGTGGAAAACCAAGAGTATATAAACTTCCACGAACAAAAAAGGCTAATGCAGTCATGACATTTGTACAAACAGGAGTAATAAAGTGTTTCTAGTTTTGTATGCAGCTCTGTGACTTAATACAGAGATTAAAGGAGTTGCATTTTGTTGGTTATCAGTAAGATAAGGAGTTAACTTGATTATAGTGTATAGTTAGGGAAGAAATGTAAAATAATAATTACCAGAGAAAGCTGGCTAATTAGCTATATGAACAGGTTTGTGTTTGGAGCCAAACTAGCCCAGTTTATGGACATGTTTACAAGGAGGGAATAGATTAATGGAAAGAAATACCAATGAAGGTGGCTGACTCTCCATCTCTTGATATCTTCATAGCACAAAATTGGAAGATATACTTTAGCTGAAGACTCAGTTTTTATCTGAGTATCAGGGTAATTGGAGAAAGTAAAATAACCTACTACATACAGGAAGTTAGATTGGATAATTCTGTCTTGCCTTATTTATGAAATCTTTGAGATAATAAGTGACAGTTGTAACTAAATAATAGCTAGTACAAATTTTGTCAGTATTGTTGAAATAATAGTTTAAAAGCCATTATGGAAGAAAAGTCTGTTGAAGTATGAAAACATACAATGCGTTGAACTTTGTATACTACGTTAATGTGAAGGACCAAGTGCTTGTTCTTTCTTCCATTGATTTTAACATGGTACCTACTGTTGCCTGTTTTGAGCAGTAATAACCCCTTAATCACTACCAGCATAGAACTCCGAATCTGATTTTCTTCATACAATTTCCTTTCAGTCAATTATTAACAGCTGGATTCAGGCTCTTTAATTAGGCTGAAACTAATGTTAACCTGAATGAAAGCATCAAAATCCAGCATGGCCCAAGTTGTGAGACAAAGTGTTTGTTCTCTTTATTAGGCGTTACTTGCTTAACATTTTTGCATGACTGGATCTGACGTTCACAGCTGATCTTCCAGGGTGCTGCATAACTGAGGCTCTAAATTAGCTTAAATTATTAGAATACCCATGAGACACCCCTAGACATACATCTGGCCAAATGCAGAAAGCTGTAATTCTCCAGAAAAGTCCTGTCAAAAATGGCATCTGCATCATGCATGGAAAATACACTACACCCATACGTTTTAAGCCCCTAATTGTAATAATGACTCTGGCACCAAACCTTTTCAGAGGATTGATAGCTAGCTGAGGCTAATGGCTCTCAGCTGAATTTCAGGCCACAGCTCCTCCCAAACAGTCATTAATCTTCAGGAAATATCCTGTGCTTCCATCAGGAGTGTTTAAATGTCTCTGTATTTTTTACTAGGTTATCCATAGCATGTTTTTGAATTCAGTTGGACAGAAAAGTGGTGTTTTCTGACCTACCTTAAAGTAGTCATTAATTTATTTTCAAAAAGCTGTGTTCTTATGTCCTTAACCCCACAGAAATTCCTGGTGACCTTACTGAAGTTCTGACTTTACTTTAAGCTTAAACATCAAACAATAAAAAGACAAAGCAAGGTTTCCAAATTTACTCCACATTGCCCCAGCCTAACTCTCATTGAGGTCACCAGATATGTTTGGTTACTAGGATATCATTTAGTTGAGTTCCCCAGCTCACTCCTTGATTCTCATCTCCTTCAGACACACACTGCTGATATGCTTGCAAGTTATCCTCTGAAGTGAACCAGTCATTCTGCGTAAACAGAACCTTCTACACTTGTTGTAATGGTTAGACTCAGGAATCACTCCAAATAGATGATGTGAAGAAAATCACATTAGTTTTGCCTCTGCCCATCCTGCATAGTTCTTTAACATGTTCTGCCAGGCGTTGCATCCTCAATCATGCCCTCATGCCATAGCCCTGTTCCCAGTTTACGCTCTCCATTTTATGCTAAGCAAACACAGTTCTGTCAGGCTGCAACGTAGTCCTCACTAAACCTGACACTGTAAACTGAACTAAGAACCACACACAAAAATATTGTTATGATTTGAGGTCACAGGGGAATCATATGGGGCCCAGTGGAGATCAAGGACCATGCACTACACGGTGCTGAAGCAGACACTCTGAGCTAACTCTGAGCAACATAGACACAAACCACCCTTCACCACTTGGACTGAGGGCCAGGAATCAGTCCCAGTATTGAACACACTTAGCAGAGCAGCCAGTAATAACATTTCCTGGGAATGAAGTGAGACCATTGCTGGACTGTTAGGAAAAAATTGTCCTGTCATCATTTTCACTCTAAATCATTGACTGTCACACCAAGCCTTCAACAATCAGAAAGCTATGCAGGGATCTTTCTGGAATGATTCTTTTAAAGATGGTTCAGAAAAGCTACCAAGTTTTTACTTCATTCTGGCCTCACAGTTGTATCACACCAATAGTTTAAAAGCCAAGACTGTCTTATTTGTCACAACCTTCAGGAGCATTTAGGTAAGGGATTTACAGGTTCTACAAGGCCATAAACCTGTAAAATTCCAAACTGAAGAGTTCCTAAAAAGCAGGTTGGAAGATTTAAAAGAATCAGACACAACAATAATCTAGGAGAGACTCTCCAGTAAAAATAAATGTGAATATATGCAAATGATAGACATTTCCTGAGATTTTATAAAACAGCTTTTCAAGAGATTTAATAGCAATGGATATTTCTAAATACTTACATTCGCTTGATTGTTGTGTTGGTCTTTGCTTCAAGGCTGTATACTTTTAAACTGTATAAAGGATTTACTTAAGTTAGGATAAATATCACAGAATCTTAGAATATCCTGAGTTGGAAGGGATCCACAAGGATCACTGAGTCCAATTCCTGACTCCACACAGGACCAGGATGAGTCTTAGATATACCAAAATGTGACAAAAATAAGTATCACACTTTAGTGTGTAAATGAACAATTGAGCCCAGATACCATCTTACTTCCTACCATTTCCACCAAGAATATGACATCTGCAAAGACCAATAAACTATAGACTCCCATCAATTTTACCAGTAGAGAATTTTCCTTAGTAGTAACATTATTAAAGCATATGGCAGACCCGAGTCTGAGATCTGAAACCAGATCCCAGGAAACTTGATAGCATACTTTCTTACCCATATATTACTTCGTTCTTCAAAAAGTTTGAGGTCAAAAGCAATCTCAAAGGCCAATTTTTACTCAAAAATCAATGAGTTTTGTTAGAGTTAGATAGGGTTGCCTTCTCATAAGGGAAATTTGAGATGAAAAATAAATAAAAGCCCTCTTTTCACTATGTGGTAATTATAAAGCCTTCTGATGTAATGTTTTTCATGGAACTGTTGTGTAGAAGGGAACAGGCACACAAACACTGGTCTGAGTAGCCCTATAGTGTTGACTGTTGACCCACATAATAAGCTTTGAGCTCATGCTCTCATGTCCCTGTGAGTGGAGATGCTTCATGGTGAAGTTCCTCAGGTAAGTGCTGGGATCACGAGGTAGACGATTCTCAGAGTTGTGGGCATTCAGTGGAATTTCTGACCTCAGTTATCATTTTACAGCACAAAGCATTTTACTGAGTAACTCCCACTTAGGTCTACTAAGTGTCTAACACTATAAAACCCTGGAACATGGGAAAACTTATATTCCCACTGGTGATAAGGTTTTAAAACATGGGGAGATTTTTCTGTGGTTAACATGTGATTCCTTATACAGTTAATGTGAAGTACAAACTATGCTGGAATATACCTTTAAAAGAAACATTCAAACTATACAAATTCAGCTATGGAAAACTTCTTGCAGGTATCTTTATCTTTTAGACATTTCTAAATACTTTGTCCAAAATTAAAGATGGGTTATGGACATTTAACCATTTGGCTCTTAGCTCAAAACATGTTGAATGAAATATCAATTTGATAAACTACAGAATGGCCAATTTTAAGGGGATTACCTCTATCAGAAAGCATAATCCACAGTTTAAAACAGCAATATTATTTTTTAAAGCTGGTGGATGGAGCAGCTGCTTTGTAAAGTTATTAATTTCCTGTAAAGAATACTGGATGCTTAGCAATCAAAATACAAGGCAAGATGTAGTTACACAATCATATATGCGCATCTTTTATACATTAATTCTATACAGAACTCCATTCTCTTTTAAAATGATCTGCTATCTGGACCCAAATAACATTCACAGACACAAAAATGCACTCAGTACCTGTTAGAAAGGAGTAGGCCACAATAATTGCTGACTTTGAGGGTAGACATCTGAAGAACTTTACTCTTTTCAAGCAGGTTGGTGAGTTTGACAGAAGATGGGTGATTCTCAGAGTGGTCATGGCTACAGCTGACAGCTGCCCCATCTGAGGATGCACTTCCTCTCCCAAGATACTTGGGGAAAAGATACAGATTTTTGAGTAGGAGACCAAACGTTACCTATGCAGTTATTCACTTATCTCTGCGAACACTTTGATGCTGCTTTTGCATACCATCTATTCTGTCTTCCTTATGTTCTTGAAGAACCTGTATGCTGGGGTTACTGTGTAACTGGATTTTTCTTGAGGTATCTAATCTTTTTCTGCTCAGAAAACTAATCCAGGAGATATTTCAAGATTCTGAGACTTGCCAGAATCCAACTGCCAGACAAATCTCCTGTGCTGGTGGAATTCAACCTCAGAACACACGTGCAGCATTCAGATGCAACACTTGGTGCGTACATAGTAAATGTATTCCCAATACATCAGATTTTCTGCACAGGCACACACTGTCTGGGCAGCACATGGGCATTACTTCTGGGCAGGAAATCCTGGAGAGAAATCTTGTAACCGTAACTACCTACACTGAGAACCAGAGTTAATTTTTTCCCCATGGCCTTAAATGAACATTGCTACTTAGCCCTTGTCCTTTATCCAAAATAGCTTCCATGTTTCATGCACAATAAAATGCTAAACAGTCCTTACCATCAACAGTATGCTCTATCTCCCTCATATCTTACTTCTTCATAAAACAGTGAGTGAATATTCTAGTATTTTTATGTGTGGTAAAATCCCATGCCTCACTCATTTTCTCCCATCCTTCTTAGGGGATTGTTGCCAGCTGCTTACATCCACAATGAGTGTAACAGACACAAGGAATTAAACAAAAGCCCTCAATCTACTTGTAAGTGGAGAAAGAAATCTTTTGCACATTTTCTGTCAAGAGATCTGTCCTACAACTTGGTAATAAATAACTAGTAGTAGTAAAGTTATCTCACCTTGCTTTACTTTTCCATCTATTAATGCACACTGCTCCACTTTTCTTCCAAGCAGTGACTTCAGTGGAAACTGAACAAGGACAGTAGGAGACATTAATGGCAACTGGCCATTAATGGCAACTAACTCCAGGACAAAAAAGACAAGAAGTCCTAAAAAAATCCTTATTTCCAATGGTGCTCAAGACATATGTGCTCTTTCCTGAAGAACAGAAGTAATGAGAGTGAATAATAGTTGGAAAAGAAGGGTCTTAGAGGTAGAAGGAGAAAGTGTCATGTTCACATGAAAAGGGCTTTGATGTTTTATTCAGAACTGAAGTTAACGGTCTGGGAAATTTTGAATACTGCTTAAGACGTAGAGGGATTTGTAGCATTCATATATACATATGCATATTGCTATTGCAGTGCCCTCTTAGGCTGAGGAATGTATGTAGGCTAGCTTGCCAACAAGCCTTTGTGGTTTGTAGAGGACAGGCTTCCGTTTAAATAGAGAAAAAAAAAGAAGTGTTAATTGAAGCTCTAATTCTGTTGAAAATGATAGTTTTGTATAAGGCAATCAGCTAGAGAAATCATTCACTCCCTAGTGCAATTTAGCCCATTAAACCACAAACCCCAAGCAGCTCGGGCCAGATTTCCCAAAGTGTTCCAACTCCTATAAGTTACTGGAACCATTCAAAGGAGCTGGACATCTGCCAGATGTGTCCAGCTGAGAGTTCCTCGCAGTGTGGGATCCCTCTGTGTGCACAAAGGCAGCACAAATGGTTCCTACTCTGCCACCCCCTGCTCCTACTTCGTTTGGCCCTGGCACAGGGACAGTGCCACAGGGAGGGACAGAACACTTCTGGCTGTGCTCATCTGACATGCAGCCCTGCAAGAATCAAATCTTGCTTGGGGAAACCAGAGTAACACATGAGCCCTGGTGCAAAATCAATAGGGAACTCTGCTTGACAGCCCCTTGGCAGCTTTCATTCACCAAAGTCATGCTGAACAGAAACACAGGAAAACAGAGCTCATTTCTCTAGGCATCACGGAAACTCAGATTTTGTGTTCTTTTATGTTTGTTTTTTTTTTTAATCTTAATTCTTAAAAACATTTTGCAGTAAATTAATTTCAGAGACAAATCCAAGGCTAGCTGAAGAAGAAACAAGGTGGGCAAAATTCATTGCATAGTTTGGGATACCTCAAAGTATAAACTTTATACTCAGTGGGGATCTAGTCAACACAGTCAATACAACTAGAGAAATATTCATTTCAACCTGATGCAGATCTGAACGATGTGATTAAATTATCTAAACACAAATATGCTGGATCATTTTAGAGTCCCTAGTACATCTCTCTGGTCTAAATATACTTTGTTAGAAAGGCATTAGTAGTCTGTAAGCATTAGTAACCTTTGTGGCAATGTCTTAGATAACTGGAGACATTTTAAAGCCACTAGACAACCAACAGAGGTGAAATGACTCCAGTCCTCTGAGGTCAATCAGACAAGTTGCTCTTTTAGCTCCCCCAACTATATTACATTTATCTCTGTTGAATACTGACTCAATAAAACCCAGCTTATACACCAAGCAACTCTGCATACTCATACAGGTAGCCACTTCTACACGTAGTTGTTAAGCATAATTTCAGATGTCCTAACATTTTTCACCCATTTCCAACTGGAGCTACTGAGGACTGTGGGTCTTCCATTTGTCATGTGACATATGTGACATTCATGTAAGAAATTCATGGATTTCCTAAAATATCTCAAATGACATTGGACAATTATATTTATGCAACTGATATGATCCATAAGGGTCTTCAAATGAAACTAAATCTCAGTAAAGAATTTATGTGTTTCAGACTGAATCCTGCCTGAGACCAAATGTGTTTGTCTGTATTTTAGTGGGATGGCTTCAGAGGAGACACTGAGCATTGCTTATCTCAAGTATTTTTTAATGTCTTTAGGCCTCCTGGGGAATATCTGTAACTGCCCGTTCACATCTCAGCAGTTTCTTATGGCAGTAAGACAGTTGCAGTTGTGACACAGTCACTCCAATCACTTTATGACAGTCCAAAGACCATCATGCAGCAACACCACACATTTTTCAGGATAAATAATTTCATATTACAGGAAGTGCTGAAAACTGCTCAAGCTCAAAAAGAAGGCTTTGCATGAAATAACTGAATGTGCCCAGAGTAGTTCAGTCAATTGCACTGGTAACAGTGAACTACGATAGCAAAAAATCTTTTCTTATGAGGAAGCAGGTTGGGATGGAAGGTCCTTATTGCATTCTAGTCAACTGAATGGAACAAATGGGGGCATCTTCCCTTGACACTTCTGTTGCCAGTTTCTCCATGAAAAACAGAATATCCACTCCCCAGCTTAACAGGATAAATTAACATTATAACACCACAACCATAAATGCCTGGATCAGAGGGACATTTCTAAAATGAGAATGGAATTTACTGTAGCCATAGCAGTAAAACATCTCTGCTAATCTAACTTGTCAGCGTCCTAGGGCTGCAACACTCAAGTGCACTTAGATGAAAAGATACACCAAAAGTCTTTGCATGTAAAATCAGACTGGAAATGTGAAAGGATATTCAGCATAAGTAGAGCAAGTAAGGGAGAAGTTTGAAGGGAACAAGAGCTTGATGAGAAAAAGTACTGCTCAAATGAGAAGGAATCTCTTGGAGGGATTGTTTTTCCTCTTATTAATGACTTTGCTAATTTCGCTGCTGACCTTTCAGATACTTTCTCTCTAATACAATATTAAAAATGTGTCTTATGTAAGTCAAATTATTCAACAATTCTTCCCAGGTCTAAGAATCAAACTGTACTTGAAATTTAAGCAGAATCAGATTTACCGCTGCTGTTTTTTTTTTTTTAATACATTTTCTTGCATCTCTGAGAGGAAGCTACTGGGACTGCAGTAGAAACGTTTGATGCTTTTAGAAATATGAGTATCTTCAAAGAGGAGATCAGTTTCTCAGAAGTGAGAGCTGCAGCAGCTTGTGAGGACCTGACACATCAGGCTGAAGGGAGGCACAGGCCGTGCTACATGTGTGAGACTTCAGATGCACGCTCTCAAGGCTGCGTACACATTTGTTTACAGAAGGCTCCATCATGCCTATATTCCCAGCACTGTTAAAAGTCAGTGTTTAAACTATACAGTTTCACACATCGTCCCAAGACAGGGCTTTCATTTCAGCCCCTCGAGCCTCCAGCCTCTGCCCAGGGAGGCTGCAGCAGGACCACTCTCCAGCTCTCCACAGCCTTGTTGTACAGGCTCAGCTGAGCCTGGCCCACACACAGGCCACATCCCAACCTGGCTCCAGGGAGGTGCCTGGTGCCCAGGGCTGGGACTAACACCATTCCCTGCTTCTGGCTGGGAGAGCCCCTGGCTGCCACTCCCTATTCTGACCCCCCTAGGAGCTCCCATGGCTCCCAGTATGACCACAGGGAGCCCCAAATTCCTCTACACCCTCACCTACAGGTGTATAGCCAGAGCCACCAGCCAGGCCAAATCCACAACCACAGCTCTCAGAAAAACCTGGCATCTGCTATACCTGGTGTTGTTCTGAGAGTTAGTAATTTCCTGTGTTCAGTATTAATGGGAATGGCTTCTTAATCCTTCAAAGCACTAAATGTACCAAATATTTTGACTGCGGCAAGTATTACTATTAATAAATGGCAGGGAACAGTGGGTTTCCTGTGTACATATGCCCCTCTGATGAGGTACACATAACATGTGGCTCCTAATACCAAAGATGGTGTAATCCTTCACTTGTCAGCACTGCACTAAAGGTCAGTCTGGTTTTTCTCACTTTACAAACTTCCATCTGTCAAGGGATGCTTAATTCACAGTTTATTCTCACATCTAACCCAAGGCTGTCTCAATTTAAAAACAGCCATTTGTTTATCATGTTCTGTTTAAAAAGGGGACTTTTTTCAAGCCATTGGTTTGTCACAAGAAAAGACTTAGAGGAATCTTTTAAAATCTAAAAGGATGACTACAGTCTTTCTTGTAATTATAAATGTGAATGCGTATAAAAATCATCTGTTTTCACTGCATAAAATGTGTACTAAAATACATCCCTCCTGAAACTGAACTAAGGACCTCTGTGTTTAGAAAATATAGGACATCACCGGTAGTCCCTGTGGAATGACACCTTCCTTACCAATTCTTTGATATCTGGTAGAAAAAATATGCATTAAGGAGAATCAGTCAAAGTAACAGGCAACAGAATTGGGTCATATTGGAACATTATATATACATATATGTATACAAAGAGAGAGAGTATATTAACATATTTTTAACAAATTTTTTTTAAAAATGACATTGGCAATGAAATAAAAAATGGCATTAGTTTAACGAGGCACTCAAGAATGGGCATAAATTTTGAACACATACAAAGTTGACGATGGCTTACAGTTGACCTCTTGTTCTAGTGCCTTGCCAAACTTTGTAGTCTCCATTACAAGGCACGTTCACTTACTTTAACAATATCTGTTTACATAAGGATTTATCAGATATTTGTGAAATAAATCTTGTTAAAATGACAATGATAAGTGGACTACCTATACTCAAAGTGGCTAAGGCAAAGGGTTCAGACCACCACCATCCTTTTTAATGTGAAGGAACTGGTTGTGAGAAGGAAGCTGTGTATTCACGGTGGTAATTGCTATATGAGGTTTCCTAATGAGCTGAGATTTAGACTGTGGCAGTGACTTTTTGGTTGACTAATGTCTGTCACATCTCGCTTTTCACGCAACCCAATGTATAGCTAGCAAATTGATCGTGAATTTTTTTCTTTTTATTTAAGAGAAAAATAAAAGTAAAAGAGCATCTGAATAAGACTCAAAGACTATGGCTATAAGCATGACTGTAAGTATGAAGTGATAGGCGAGGTGGTGTGTTGGATTATGTACATTGATTAACTCCTAGAATAGTCCAGTTTAGACAGGTTGACAAGGACTATCCCACATAGTTCCTGGAGTCAACTTGAGGGACCATTCCTAACAGCCAGTGTAGCTATAACCTTATTTTGAAGGCTATACGAATTACCACATAGGATGTCCCAGACATGCCAGTTGGTATCCAACTTTCTGAGTTGCAAATGTAGGTGAAACCTAAGTGTGTTTAAAGGCATAAAATGATAGCAAGGTGTCACATGTCCAAGAAAAATTGAAGATTTAGCTTAACTGCAATACTAAAAAGTAGCATTAGAGGTGCAGACTCCCAATCTTTTTCTGCCTCCATGAAATATGAAGATAAGTAAGAGTTTTGTGGCCAAGGAAGACAACAGATGAGTGGGTTAGGGTGTCCTGAAATTTCCCGGACCAATGATGCTACAGTGAAGGGGTGAGACACCCATTAGCCCAATCACTTTTACCGAAGTAAATTTTCAAAAGTGAGAATAAATCTGTAAAGGCAGTTTTCTTTGCGACATAATTCTTCCTGAAATTCTATAGGGCCTGAAGATGAGAGGCCGCACTCTGTACATAATGTGTCCTGTGGCAAAGCTAAAGTACCAAAAACCACCAAAGTACAGGGTATTAAAAAGGTTTTCTGCAAAATCCCCTCAAGTGAAAGAGCTGGTATTAAGTCAGAAAATTTCTAATGAAGTTTTAAAAGTCTGTGCAAATTATTGCTTCCTTTAAAGACTGTATATATGGGAAACCTCTGCTCTGTAGCTTTCATACCAAAGTCTTCATTGCTTCACAACTGAACTGTACTGTGGTCTCGCTTGGGACTTGGGAGATTCCAAGACAGAAGCTGAGGTCTGATATCTCAAGATAGTAGAAAATGTGTAGAATTTGTCAAGCTTGAAAGACTATGGCAGTTATGCTACCTAAACTCTATTCAGCATGGGTGACATCATGTGTACAGTAGGCACCCTGAATACTGCAACCTAAATAGAAACTGGGTGATTGTAAACCTGAAAAGCAAAATAGGAGAGCCCTTTTATTAATGTACTGGTACAAATAGCCATTCATAGAAGGGGTTGCCATCATGGAAATGGAGCAGAGTTGGTTTTGCAAATGTTCATCTGTATCTTTTCTCTCTTTATTATTTATCTTGTTCTAATCTCTATCATGTCCTCACAAACACCCACAGTTATGTACAAAACAACACCCTGTACAGCAGCAGGCCCTCTTTTATATTACTGAACTGTCAAGAAAACCCTTGTGCTTCTCATTTTTATAGTCACTGTGACTTGACCCAGCTGAGAAGAAAGGAAAATGCGGTGACAGTGCCAAGAAATATACTGAGTTACGGTCATCATCAGAGGCTTCCATTAATCATCGTCAGAACTACAGCAAAATAAGGAACATCTTTCTTAGGTTCCCTTTTGTTTAAGTCTCCTAGGAGATTTATACAACTCTGATGTATGTCATGAACCCAGAGGATATATTTTTAAGGGCTCACTTACCCCATCTGAAATTGAGCAAACATGTAAAAATAAATAAAATAAAGCTGGTCTCTGTTAAGTGTAAATATTGCAAATAGTGTAAACTGCATGCTAATGCATTTTTCCTTTAAAAATAAAAGCCAATCCCCTTCGCTCTTTCCATTGTTTGCAGTATCTTCTAAAGTTAGAAACAAAATACTCTCTGCTGACTTCATCCTTCCCTCTTGGCAAATGCTGGTATTTCTGTCTTCTCATTGGAGTGATACCAAATAAGCCCATTTCACGTTTCTTTGCTTTTGCACTGGGATCATTAGCAGTAAAGCTGCCTGTGTTCCTGCATTCTTGTGGCAATGCCACTTTCAAACAAAAGAACTCAAGCCCTTTCTGCTGAGCTTGCAGTGCTCTGAATGAATGTACCTACATTTGTCAGCTTGCTGTGTATCTCATGCCAGCTCAGCTTTTTTTGGAAGAAGTATTCAGGCTGCCACTTATTTGAGTCTTCCTGACAATGCAAGTTCCAGGTCTCTTCATGAATCGTGGGTCCTGTGTGCTCCACTTCCACCTCAGTCCATATTTGTTCTTTTTCTAAGCAAAAAAATATCTTAGGTGGAATAGTCTTGAGACTATTCCCATGTAAATATAATCAGAGGCACAGTATTGCCAATCCTGAAAAGTAAGATGGAACTAAAGGAATTCATGTCAGATGAATGTATAAGCTAGTATGTAACTTTTTTAAGGTTAGATTCTCTTCTATATAGATGATGCATGCATGGGTTATGTAGTGTCTATCTACTATATACACTCAAAAATGCTGGTGAAATTTGCTATATTTTGTCCCTGTGTGTTGCAAATGACTACAATATGAAAAGAAGCTGAGTATCCACCCTAACTTCCAAAATTCTACCTCAGTGAAATTTCTTTCAAAAATACTATTATGCATGATTCTTTATGTATAGTCTTGTAAATCAAGTAATTAAGTTGAATTTTTATATTTCAAGTAGTGGTTTGTCAAATCTTAGTATCATAGAAATATTTGAAAGAATATGTGTATTTCTAAGTAATTTTCATGGACAAGCTCTTCCAAGTTAAAGGTGAATTATGTGTTCAAACACAATATGAGATCTATGAGACCTGTACCACAAAAGCCAGTGACTCCATTCAGGACAGGAATTAAAGTGGAGACTATCCTTAATTCTAACTAAATATTTGAATTATAGTACTACTGATAATTCTGGTGGGCTGTTCCCATTTTTAAAAAAAAGAGTATATATTTATATACATATATAAAAACTTGTCTTGATTTTCTTCTGTATCAGAACTAAATGAATGTGAAAACCTTGATTTTTTTTCCCTGAAATATAATTCTTTGTTTCTAGACAGATCTGTTTCCAAAAGCCAAAATCACAGAAAAAAAAAAAAAGAAAGAGAAAATTTCATTTCTGCTTAAAGATGCCCAGAAAGCAGGACTTGGCTTTTGAAAACATGACAAAAAGGTGTTGTACAACACAATTTAGGAATGTTATTGAAAGAATTTATCCTTCATTTTTGGATGGGATTGCCCAACACTGGATAAGATTACGTTGGAAGCTGACATCAGATTCAAGAAAAAAATGACCTTTATTTACAAATGTAAGAAAAAAACCACAGACTGTAGCTCCTGAAAAATTATTAGTTTCTACATCCAACCACCTCAGTAGTAGCTACATACAATAACGTTACAGTGATGCAACCCCACACTGTTGTCATACCATTGTTTATATTCCACTCTCTTATTAGAAAGAGTACTGGCAGTGGATATTGCCTTGTTTGAAATATAGTGATCTTCCAAGGCTTTGGATAGACACAAGAGAATGAATCTGGGTTCTATACACAGAATGAAGAAAAGTGAGTTAGGATTATGGTAGTTATTATTTATGTTTTGCAAGGGATGAAAAACTGTTAAGTAACATATTTCTACATTAAAAAAAATATGAATCTCTAGTTAGTTTCCTTTCCCTCATGTTTGCAATGATCATCTGTAACAACATTTTCTTAGAGGAAAATTATGAAAAAATCTTTTTTTCCTGAGGAGATGGGGAATGTATTGAATACACGAGGAGTTTTTTGTATTGTTTTGTTTTTCCTAGTCTTGTCTCTGAATTCAGAAATGTATTTTTACTTGCATTTTTGTATTCTGAGTGAAATATGAAATAGAATGATAGTCCTATCTCAAGTCACATTATGTGGACAAATATTTATTTACTTTGGATTATATAAAAGATACACACTGGTTCAGATGCTAGGCAGCCCAACACTGCTTGTCAGAAGATGTCATAAGTAGTACTGTTCTCTTTTTCTGTTCAGGAGAGTAGAGTTTTAAATGCAGTCACTTGCCCAGGGCAACATAAATGTTAAGAAACCACCTGCAAAGAATAAGTAGAATAAACCAGAATTACAGAGAGGAGTTCCTGGCTCCCAGCCAAGTAGGCTGTGAAAGAATCAATGTATTTTTTATTTAATCAAAATTTCTTTTCAAAAGAAAGCTTAGATTCCCCAATGGAGGAAGAAAACTCCAGTTTTAAACTCATGAAACCTGAGTCCATCCCTCATTTTGCATCAAATGAATGTAGACAAGCTCCTTTTGTAGAAGCAAGATCTGAAATGTGTGAATGAAATGCACTTTGCAGCCTGGGATCTGCTCTTTATTAATCATTTGTTTGAATCTTAGGTGTACTCAAGGGCCCTACTGAGGATCATGCCCTACCATGCAAGGCTCAGTGCAGCATGCATCACCCTAGACAGCCAAGGTCCTTAAAAGAGCTTAAAAAAAAAACTGCCAAAAGGAACAAGAGCAGGGCACGCGATCAGGGTCTTGAGAGGCTAAGTATTTGCTAGTTACAAGTCTAGTTTTTTAATAAAAAATGGGGGCTGTGTTTATTCATGGATTTTCTGCAACGTATCTGCCTAAGTGGATTCTGTGGGGGAAAGATTCTTAGTAACAGAATCACAAAGACTTTTGTTGGTTTTGAGAAAGAAAGAAAACTCCCCATGACCTCCAATTAGTTTTGAGCAAAACTGAAACAGGTTTCAGAACTGAAACGCAGTCCTAAAGTGATTTACATCTGCTCAGTGGGAACCAAAGGAGGAAGGAAATACTAGTGGTACCATCTTCCAAGACATGTCTGGTCCTGTTAATATTTGTTAAGTTGTGGTATAGTAAAAAAGTTCCAATACTGTGAAAAATTATGTGGCAGAATATGTTAACAATTAACAGCATACACCACAGCAATGGAAAGCTCTTAGAGCTTCGTATTATCTGCACTGAGATGTGGTCAAAGGAGAAAAATTAGGTTTCATTTTGTCTGTAAGGCAGAATACATGTAATCTAACATGAAAGGAAGGAAAGATAGTTCTCAGTAGTCAGTCCCTGTGGAGGACCCTGCTCAGACATTTGCTTAGAAATTAGATGTTAACACAAAGTCATGGTCACTAAATTTTATGGCTCTTAAAAAAAGTGAGAGAGATACTAGCCTATTGGAAGTATATGTCACTCTGTGCATTTTTAAGTCCAAGTGTCCCATGAATATATAAGTCGCCTTCTCAGATGTTGTGCAATTAGCTTTGAAAGCATGAGACAGCAAGAAGATAATTAAATGCTGTTTGGAAGCTAAAATGGGGTAACATATCTCCAGAACATGAAACTTGAAGCAAAGACCATCTATCCCATACAAAATACGCAACAGTTACATAGCACTGCAAATGAAGTCAGTAAGCAAACAAATGTTTTATGTGCATTTATAAGAGCTGGGGCAAAAGGAGCAATAATTTTAAGGTTAAATGGTGATAATGCAAAGTACAGGATGCACTGATGCAGAAGGCTCTCAAAGCCTATGTTTATATGAAGGCAAACTTCACTGTTCCAGAAACTTGGGTGTGTTCAGTGGCTTACCTCAAATTGCAGCATTGCTCCCAGGTAAGAATATTAGGTTATCTCAGCTAAGTATGCATCTGCATCTTTGTAATATATCTTTATTTATCTTTTATTTATCTTATATTATCTTATTTATCTTATATTATCTTATATCTTTATTTGTAATATATCTTTATTTATCTTTGTAATATATCTATATCTTCTACAGACCGCTCCCCACCACACTCCAACACTGTATTTATCATTCTTCAGCATCTACCTTTAAAAAGGAAATATTCCTATGCACAGACTGAAAACCTTGAGGAGAGCATGCACAGAACTTTACTACAGGTGTAATTGTTCTAATCTAGAAACATGATGTGGTATGAGAAAACCCATCTAACTTCAAGGAGTCCAAAATGTAGACAAGTGTATGCATGAAACTTTTCTTAACTGCTCTACCAGAAAATGGACAGAAGCAGATCTGCCTGGGGTTGGAAAACTGGTGTCTTCAGGTGTCAGACTCTGACATATGCATGAAGGAAGATGAATGCATATGTTTCAAAGCTTTGCACACAGTTGACATGATGTAGACGAGGATAGCAATACCCCTATAATATTTTATCAGACCTAACATGCTTATGTACATTATGAAGTACATGCTTATGCTCTAAGTTTTAGCAGTCAGTGGAGTCTCATCTGTACAATTAATCTATATATATGTCTTGAACGGTGTGCATGTGCATTTAGACATCTGCATTTGTTCATCCATATCTTACTCCCTCTCAGCTTTTCTGTGTGTGTTTCTTTTTTCATGCTACTTTTCTTGAAACATGAACAAAAACTGGCACAGAATTCGAGAGAGAAATTTGAGTGAAACTCTAACGTCAAGGCACTACAAAAAGAGAAATATATACAGATTATTGTATCTGCATAACTGCACCCACACTCAGGGTTTCACTAAATTCTGATAAGTTTCTGTGTCAATTTTGTCAAATTGGTACTAGAGTTGGCCTGAAAACAAGAATTTTATTTTGCAAAAAAAGTCATGGTTTCAGAAATCATTTCAGTCTGCACTGAGACATTGCTGAGACCATTCCAGAAAAAATTGCAGCAAAAATGCATGTGAACGAGTCTTTTTCCTGAGTATCTTATAACTTCTCTATATGCTCACAGGGACTACTGTATTGCAGCTGTAGTAGTAAATGAAATAACCCAGGGACTGCTTTCTGCCCTGAGGCCAGCTGGTATGACTTGTGTTGACACAATTAATTGCTTTTACCCCCCAAAACATGCTGACTGCATCCATACTGGCTCAAACCATCCCCTCAACTCTGGTGGAACATTTCTGGGAGAATGGTTGTTAGGCCCAACCAAACCACTGACTGGGGCCATGCAAATAATTTAACTGTGTTGATAATCATCTGTTCCATGTTCACGTTTGCTCTGGCCCTGTTTTGCATAATTGAATAAGATTACTTAGGAGACCATACTGAAGTCCTTACTCTTGCTTTTACAAGCCAGAGGAGTTCCTTGTGCCATTAGCTATTTTGAGAAGGGATTCTCCCTGCTTGGTTTTGATGAGAAATTCCAGCATCAGCTTGCAAAAACACCCTGACAAAAATTTAATGGAAACACATGCATTAGTGTAAGAAGTTCCGATGAATCTGCAGTTTTCTTCAGAAAATTCATGCTGTTGACAAATTCCACCAATACGATGTTTGATTTAAGACATGCCTTCATTAGAGTATCCATCTGTACTTCAGTCCTTGGATATATCTGGCTGGTTTTCCAAGGCCATAGTTACTAATGCTGTTCACTCCATAGCAATTACATTGTGGTTTTATATATGTAAGAACTGGATCAAACAATCTTGCAGATACCAAAGGATATGAACATTCTTTTTTTCCTTCTTTTTTCCCCTCATTATTTTCCTGATTGTAGTGGCTTCACTCACTCCTAATGGACTTGATAGGTATAGTGTGCTTGGCAATTATTAGTGCACATACGCTTTGTGCACATACGCTAATTCCTAAGAAATGTTCCCCCTTGAGCATTCTTCAATGCAAGAACCAAGTATTTGAATAATGGTAGAAAAATAAACAAAGGGATTTGACTACACTGAATGTTCATTTGCATTTTATTAAGTTATCCCCAGGTATTCTCAGTTTGTCCTTCAGCACGCTTTTCCAATTCTTTCCTTTTCCTTTCTTGTTTATTAAACAAGTCATTACATCAGTAAAAATAAGTGTGTCCTCTTAATTCCAGCTTGCTTCAGAACCTGCTTTCACACTATGGAATAACGAATAGGGAAATCTCAAGGATGTTTGAAGTGGTTTTAAAATTCTTCCCCTCTTTATAAGACAAGTTATGTTTATCAGTAGCTTTAACTTTAGGGGATCTACAAAGGGACTGGTATGTCAGCAGAAGACTTATAAGTCTCTCTAACAGTATCAAAGACATTAGCGCTCTCTCAATGGTAAGATGCGAGTGTTGCATACTAAAGATAGCAGACACATGCTTCATGGAAGTAGCACTACTGAAATATAAACAAGCCCCCTTCATCCAGACATTTTTGGTTATGTTTACAGATTAAATCTCAGGATGTGTATATTAGATGTTCTTGTTTCAGGATATTAATGGCAAAATGAACCTGTTTTTGATGTTTAAGTCACATTAATGTCTGATGGACTGTTAAAATGTTAAAGGGTACACCAGACATGCTGGAGTATGTGACATATGTTAGTCATACCATACGAGCTTGGAATTTGGATTTGTTTATAATGAACATAAATTGACTGAATTTAACCCCCCTCCTCCTCCCCCAGCAGTTAAATCACATTAGGTTCCATTTCCTCTGAAAGACAGTCTTGAAAAATTAGATGAAACTTGAAAAGCAGTTGTATATGGATTTCAACAGTAGTACGTAGAAGTAACCTGTTAGGCAACATGAATTCATATGACCTGTGGACAAATAATTGGATATCAGGAGAACATTCAAAGGTAGCTGCTTGCACTTCAAGCAATTTGGTGTAATAGTCATCCTAACTCTCAAGACCTCTTCAGACTAGTTACAATCATAAAAATAAATCATTGTAATCCTGGACACATTGTACTCCGGGTCACTTAATTCACTCTGGTATGAAAATGCCAACAGTGAACACTGTAAAAACTGAGCTTCAGCAGAGATAGACGTACAAGTAGGAAGGCCAAAGGAAGCAGAATAGCATGGCACAGACTTCAGAGATGATGCTAGTGCAATTCACAAAAAGTAGTGATGCCACACTATTTCCATATTCTTCCCACCCATGTCTATCTCTTAATTCTTTCTAGCCCTGTAAACACTTTTGTAAAGACAGTGGTTTTACTCTTTCCTTCTATGATGGAGTTTCAACCATGACCAGATCTTTATGGCATAAAAGCTGAAATTTACCTTTTTAAAAACATTGTTAACTTGCACGAATATGTCTGCAGTGAGGGGTGTTGAAGGGTCACAAGGAAGGACTGTCTGGTTGTTAAACATCTTGGGTTTTGCTTCTGTGGTAGATTTTGGAGTGATTTAAGTAAGCAAAACCTGGAAAAACTGTGAAAGGCAAGGAGTTGCACATACACTGGGAGTTACTGTAGCAGTCAGAGCCTTCTCCACTCATGCCAGGCAACACGGCAAAGGTGACAGAGACAGTGAAGACATCTCTGTTGGCTTTACAACAGTCAGATAGCCCATCTTTTTAGAGGAAATACTCAGGAGGAACCTCCATATGGTATGCATCAGTTTCCTCTACAGTGAAGTGAGCTATGAAGCAGCACAAGATGAACTCAATAGGCTGAGGTATCTGGCTCCTTGCATCAAATCTGTATTTCAAGATGCTGATACACAAGCTGATGCTAATAGGTAAACATCAAAACTGATACCTCTGAACGTGTTCTTCACAGACGCAAATTAATACAAGCATGAACTTCATTCAGTCAGCTATTTTAATGCTATAAACTAACACAGCTGCATTTCCAGAGATGATAATATTTCATTTCATGTCCTCTAAGCACTTAGAAGTTTGCAAAATAACATAAAAATACTAATAATTTCTGCTCACCGTCTACTGAAGTATTTTGGTACGGGATATTCTTTCAGTTGTGGAAACAGATTTTAAGTCCTTTCTGAGGAACAGCAAATCTCTTTTCCTTTTCAGCTATTTGAGATGTTTATGGCTGACACACTCTTGGTGGAATATCAACAACAAATCATAAATATGCAGAAAATAAATTTTTGCAGGATTTTCAGATTTGGTTATAGGCCAGTTAGGCTTGACTTCCAAAATTTTGAAATTATCTGGAAGAGAATGTTTAAAAAAAAAGTCTCATATCAACTGAAATGTCTCGGAGAGAAATGTCTGATTCTGGATGAATTTTTAATTGTGTTGAGAACACAAAATGAAACACATCATAAGAACATGAAAAACTATTTTGAAAGGAAATATTAGGTGCCCAGTTCCAAAATTATAAAACAGGACATTTTGGCAATGTCAGGATATTCCCTCTTATTTGCCAAAGTTTAACTTCAGCAAATCTTACAGGACTCTGCACATCATCCTGCTGTCAGAATAACTATATTTGTCAATCCTTTATTTCATTTTTTATTTTTTATTCTTCTATTTTTCTCTTTTTCTGGCAAAAAATAATACAGTAGCAATTCTCATATGAACATATGATCTGCCCTTCTAAAATTCTTAAAATCGCCTTCTGTTTTGAGAGATGTTGAACAAAGTTTAATTAAATGTTAAATATTTCAGTTTAGAATGTAAGAGTGTAAGAGTACACCAGACCTGAGAGCTGACTCAACAAGCTCTTTTTTGAAGCCTGGCATCAAAAATGGGATTTATATCCCCTTATTTCAATTAGTTAAATATTGTGCATAGCTAGTTACCAAGGTGTTTTTTTTTGTTTGTTTGTTTGTTTGTTTTTTAGTGGGAGAGAATCATTTCCACTGGAAGATTCAAATCATCTTAAAACAGGTGAGATGAATTTTCCTCAGAATATTTGTTGCAGCCCAGGTGAGTGGGGTGAGGAGCGCTGGCACATTTTGGCTCAGCTTTTGCAAACTACTGATAATACTAGAAAATCAGGAAAAAAAAACAACAGTAGTATATGAGAAAATGAAAAGTCATGGTCAATGATATGTGAGTTGTAGAAAATCTGTCCCACCCTTCTCACTCAGTGATGAAAAAAAGGAGATTTGAGGCAGACTCTCCTCAGAACAGGTCTCGCCACTCCACACAGTGGCACTGAAATGAGCTCTGCTGGTGCTCGCAGCCACGAGGCATTGCTAATGCATGTACAGTTAGAGCTAAAGCTCAAGCTGATGGACGATATCTGCCTCATTGTTAATGCGTATTATAAACTCCAAGGGATGTTCCATTCATTTTATCCAAATGAGAAAATATCTGAAAACAAAGAACTTCTGATTCATTTATTACAGGCTTCCAGGGGAGCTGTAATGAAAAGAGCAACCGTCTTAAAAGCAAATCTTGTAACCAATGTGTTTTGCCCTGAAGGAACATCCTAGCTCTTCATTACCTGTTAGTCACAATCCTTTGACATATCTAGGAAAGGATTTAAGCATAAACGGTTGTCAAATCACTCTTTCAGTCTTATGGTATGCTGTAGGTCTTAAGGGAGTAGAGTGGAAAATTTGTCTTTAAATGAATCTGAATAGAACTTCGAGAAGCTATGTGGATCTCAAATTTGTCTTCAGGGTATACAACAGTTCATAAGACTGCTACTTTTTTGTGACATAGCTTTTATGGGGGTAGAGCCAGAATATTAAGTTCATTACTTCCAGATGGAAAGGTTGGACAAGACAGAAATCCTTGGCATTGGGATCATGGACAGAGTGGTGTGATATGGACATGACATATTGAAGTAATCTAGATAGAAGATGCAATGTTAGCCAAGGTTGTCAGTTGGACAGTTTTTAAAACATTATATGGTTTGTAACAAGGTATTGTGTATCCTTCGAAACCCTCCAGATTGACATCCTGGAAAGACTGTGGGGAAAATTGTGATTATTTTGCTTAAGTTACTAGAGTTCATTTTATATATATTAAGAGCTTGGCATCATTTGCCTGCAAGAAATTGTAGGCCAGCAATTTATTCCGTACAAGCAATGTACATCATGCTAGAAGCACTTAAACGAGTCCAGGTGCTCATTTGTAACTTGGGATCTTGTGTGTTCTTGTTCATGGAATATACATAGATAATAGTGCAGACCCTTAAATAAGAATGCAACTGAGATACATTTCACAACCCACACATCTGTTTACAAGAGATGTTTATGCATGAAATCCTTACGGCTACAGTGAGGAACTTTTCCACCAGGGGGCATGGAAAGCCCACAAGATTAATCACTCTTCCACTATGCTTTTCCCTGGATGTGTTACCAACGAAAACTGTTTAAAGCCCTTTTAGCAGTCAGAATCCCCACTGAATAAATTCAAAATGTATATTAGCTGTGTAAAAAGTAGGAAGGTATGGGACACATTACAAGGGCTTGAGGAGATGCAGACACTGTATTCCTGCATTCTTTACTATCCAGGTGAACTCAGTGTCTACTGTAGCGCTATAGTACCATTCCTATTTGCAAAATGTTCATATGTATGAGACTTTTATACTTGCTCTGGCTTCAGAAATAAACAAGATAAACTTTTAACCAAAAGTTTTCATTGGACGTTTTTTTGTACAGCACAGGACAGAATTTATTTATTTTTGTTGAACACGCAAAACAAAATCTAAACATTTTAGTACTTCCAGAAAGAACAAATCAGGTACATCATTTCAGAGAGGCATGAATCAGGCAGAGAAAAGTATGCTACTAATTCCTGTGGACTTCCCCATTTTTGGTGCATCAACTTCGAACTCATTAGTACACCATGACTGGGTCATCTCCAGTTGGTGATAAGTTGCCTAGTATCAGTCAGTGCATCTTAAGTTTTCTGATTAGCTGAATCCAATTGTTTTTTTTGTCATTCACTTCTTTTGTTCAATTACAGTTAAATCTACTTATTTTTAACTGATGGGAAAAGAGATGGAAGTGATAGCCTCTGTTTGTCAGGACATCCAGTCCTTTCAAAACAGAACAGAACAGAAGGAAACAGAACAGAACAGATTAAAGCATACTGATTTCTTCTTCTGTAATCACTTTCCATAGATAGCCCCATCCTGTCTGGTCCTTCTCTTCATACAGTAAAGACCCATGCACAACTTTACATATCTTTCTAAATTTCTGAAGGCTAAGAACAACCCGGATCTCTCTCCTTAACCCAAGACCTTGCAAGGACCCTCAATTTGCATAGTCTTTCTTTTCCTAGCCTTCAGCCACAGGAACCCAGACGAATTAATGTCACCTAGTTGTAGTTACTGGCAATGTACCTACCAAAATTTGATTCCCCTTGTCTCCATTTTCAGTCAATGGACAGAAGCAGATGGTTTCTGGGAGTGAATCTTCTTACACTGACTACTCCAGGATGTCTCTTTTAGAGGCTCGACTTTATTTCCACTGATTATAAATGCAAGTCCAGGTGATCTGTTCTGATGTATTCGCAGGAAACATTTATTCACTACTAAAGCCAGGAAAGGAAGTTGGTGCCTACATAATAGCAGCTGTCCCTGTTGGCAAAAAAAGAACCCCTAAGATCCTCAGAATTTCCCTCCCGTCACTGAGGAGCTACCTAATGCCAAGGACAGCTGGGGGCTGGAACTAGATGATCTTTAAGGTCCCTTCCAACTTAAGCCACTCTATGATTCCACGATTCTATGACAACTGTGTTTTGCGCAGGCCTGAAAGCAAAACTGACATCAGTCATGGCTGAGATTCCTTAAGACTAACTCTTAGCTATTAATACCCACTGGTTGGGTATTCCTTTGCCTAACCTCAGTGTGTGCCCACTGATTACAGCGTGCATCTGAACAGAACATAAAATGTTCGTTCCAGTTCTTGCAAGAAATGTGATTTGGAAACTGTGGTACTTCAGATTTTTCTTTCACATTTGAGTACCTAAATCATGGAGCTTGAATTCATATAGCCATTCTTGTAAGAATAGCTCAGTGTTTCATGAAAAGTTGAGCTTTTATAGGATTTGATAATGCTTTCTTTTCTGAAGTACTATTTAAAGACTAGAACAGTCAAAAAGTTCAAATCCTCTGCATTGCAGGCAGGAATTGAACATGAGCGTACTACATTCTGGAGGATCTAAACTCTGAACAGAGATAAGATAAAGTACCTTTATGCTGAACTTTCGTTGTATTTTTTTGTGACAAGGGCTAAACTGTAAACCTC
This sequence comes from Numida meleagris, assembly GCF_002078875.1. Classification (NCBI taxonomy): domain Eukaryota; kingdom Metazoa; phylum Chordata; class Aves; order Galliformes; family Numididae; genus Numida; species Numida meleagris. The sequence continues at coordinate 101,389,810 of NC_034411.1, forward strand.
AGCATTCTGGGAAGGGCCCAGAGTTATGAAATCTAGTTGGAAAAAGTGGGTTTATAATGATTAAAGAGTTAGATACATAAATGCCACTGAGGTGGTTGAATATTAATAAATCCCCTACATTAGAGTCTTCTCTTCATTAGTTTAGCCCTTGCCGAGTTTGCTGGATGTTCAGATGTCCTTAGGTATCTAAATGCTGCCCTTCTGCTACTTGAATGGTCCATTGGCCTCAATTCAGAAGGATTTAGAGGTGGGACAGAGTATCTATCTGAAACACAGGTAAAAATGTCTGGAACAAATCCTGTTGTGACCCAAACCATAATGTAGTTTCCCTTGTTAGCTCTAAAGGGATGTCTACAATCTTTTTCTCTCCACCTTCCTTTCTGCAAAACATTTTAATCATTCATTTATATTTACTTTACAGAAACAATTGCTTACAATTTTCTTTTAAAATATTATCTCTTCCCAGAGATCTGGAAAGCCCTGTTCTTCCATCCCAGTCTCTCTATATATGCACTAACTTTTAAAGAATATGTCTCAGAAATGTACTTGATAGATTTCTGAAAAGAAAAGGGATGCAATGTCTGCAGTCAGCATATTGTGCAGCAGCTCAAATCAAACACAGGGAATTCCACAGCTCTGGATTAAAATATTAGCCATAGATAATCTCGTTTGTTTTGCAGTCATTACTGCTCTACTCTTTAAGCACTAGGAACATCAAAACCAGAGGGCAGAAGGGCTCCATTTTTAAAGAAAACATTAATAAACAGACTCATACAGGATCACAGGAAGATCAGAAGACCCTGGCAGTAAGTAATCGCCATTCCTCTTTCAGGAACAATTAGCTCTGAAAGCTGTTCTGACAACCCATTTCTAAAAGGACTGCAAAACACTACTTAAAATTTCTCATTCTCTTTTACCTAATTGATTTCCACTCACACTAACTGAAATCTGTACCATCTGTTTCACAGTTACAGAACTGGAATACAAAACAAAACAAACAAACAAAACATTAAAAAAAGCAAAAAGATTATAAATTAATTACTTTTATTTTAACCTGAGAAAATAATTGCTAAATTTGACCTAGTGAGCACAGTTACATAATCTGCTTATATCTGAATCAAAGCCAATAGCTTGTTTCTAAAAAAATGTATCTTTATAGGAGTGTTTGAAACTTCATTTGAAAACAGAATCAGATTAATGATTCCGTTAATTATGTATGCCCCCAGGTTAATCACAGTACAGACAAAAAGGACCTATGGTACATTCTTTTGTGATGGGACTTCATATTCTATGAAAGAAATTCATCTTCGAAGAGACCTGTTTATAATTGACAGAAAGAAAAATTCCTGAATCCTCCCAAATCAAATAAATTGAGATTTAGAAATAGAGACTAAAATAGATGTGATTTATATCTCTCATAAACAGAAAATAGAACTGCAGTAAGAACTTCTTTCTAGGAAGTGATGAAAAGTCCTCAGACATTATTATCCATCAGATCAAATTAAAAACATATTTACCATATCTATCACCTCAGGTTTTGGATTTTGAATGGTTAGGTATAAAGGAAATAAAACTAATAAAAAAAAGAGGATGTAAATGCAGAGTGAATAAGTAGTAGAGAGTATGCAGATATGCAAGGAAAGGGCTTAGGATCTGGAAACAGTAAGCATATGATGTACTGGTGGGAGTGCTCACAGCCTGTGAGATGGTTCCTGGGGAGAATTACTCTGAACTCTGCTCTCTGCAAATAGATTCTGGCATGCAGTTAGGGGGCACAAAACTCTTTAGACTGGAAAACCTTCTTCAGAGCTCCCACAGACATGGGACTCCACACTAGGAAGCATATGCACCTATGTGCATGGAAAGAAACACAGAAATTGAGTCGATGTACACTGTATTTTATGCTTCAGTGAAGCATGGAGCAAAACTCTGCAGAGATCTGTTCTGAAGGATCATCATTTCCCTCCTAACTGCAGGAGTGAGAGAATAGCAATGTACTGCCAACAGCAGAAGAAATGGAGTTTCACTGAGCTGTGAAAAGAGATGGCCAGTCCATGTGTAGTGGACCTGTGCTTCTTTGCAGTCAGTGTGATTTCACCACATCTTGACTCCCTGGAACAAAATTAGTGTATCTTGCCCCAGCCTGACTGATGCCCAAACAACACCAGCTTCTGGCTGCACTGTAAAAGACTGATACAGAAGCAGTGATTTTAGTATTCTTGCATCCCTATGGTACTGCTGGGTAATATTCAGACTGTGCATTTTTAAAAAGAAAGAATAAATGGAAAACAAACAGGATAGCACTTCCAGAAATAAATACGTAGGACCAGGATGGGACACATCCAAGATGTGCAGGAGGCTGTTTCCCCAGCATTTGTTGTCCTAGCAGTGGCAGTCCACTCCTCAGGAAATCTGCCCCTCTGAAGGACACATGGTTCAACCAGAAGCAGCAGGTTTTCTGTAGGGATCACTGAAACAGTGGTGTGTGTTATATCAAAGATCAGAACAGATGATCAGAATGGCCCTCTCAACCTAGAAGCTTATGATTCAGCAGTGGTTTGTCACAGACAAATACAGTAGCCAACAGATTTAGAAAAAGATATTTTGACCAATGCAAGAAGTATCAGTAATAACCTGACACTGAAAGGAATCCCCTCTACATCCAGATACATAAAACGAAAAGAGACATTTCCTTAGAGGAAACAGAAAGATTCTTTCAAGACTTAAAACTTGGGAAAAGCATCAGTTACAGACAGATTTCCTGCAGCTTTTTAAAATATGCTTCAGTAACAGCTGTCTCCAGTCATGTAGAAATATTCCAGAAGGGAATCTTGTCCCACGACACAAGGATTGCTTTGATCACGTTGATTATAAAAGCAGATACAGCAGGTCACAGTGACAGAAACTTTCTATTTCTTTTCTGAATGTGGAACCTAACCTATTAACCAAGACTTTAGCTACTTGTGTATGTGAAAGTGTTCCTACTCTCACCCAGAAGAGTCAAATTACTTTGAAATCTAAACTGAAGCAGTCAGTACTCACAACAATTTTCCTCTTGTGCATCAAGCTCAGTTAGCATGAGATCAGCCTTCACTGTCTTTGCTGAGAAGGCAGTAAGGTGTAGATGGAGACACAGAGGTTGAAAATGCTGTGGTGAAAGTGTAAAACAAATTTACCTTAATGTTTCTGAATTCCTGTGTACTTCCCTCTTCCAGCCAATAAACGTTGGTTCCCAAAATGTTCTGTTTTTAAGTATACACTTTTAATTTATATTTTTCATGTGTTTTGTACGGCTCCTTTGCTTGCTCCAAAACTACTGAAAACAAAACATATGCTTTTAAGAGAGATTATCTCCTAAAACATTTTTGATTCTCAGACACCTAATATCCTTCACCTTTGTGATCTACCACATACCTTAACGTCCATCTACTTCCTTGCAGAATGAAACAAACCATGGCAAATGGAGATATCCAAGATACTGAAGCGGAAAGTATGTTATTTACTTTCAACTGACTTTACACAGACACAGCAGCTTGTGAATCCTGTCCAAAGTAGACTCTGAGTTATGACCATATTACATATTAAGGCGAAGGAAAAAATGTTTTAAAGATCCTTTTATCATTGCAATAGCATATGGAAAGCAAGAGTAAATATCCATCCTTGGTTCCCCCTACCTACATTACATGTTTATTATTTTTTTCATTCCTCCTATTTTGCGTGAGTTGTGACACTATGTACAGCATGAACTAATACAGGATGAGGGAGACAAAGAATATTCTGCTATTGCAATTTGTACTTCATGAGCTGGGAAGAGCAATAAGGGTCCATTTGTCAAAGCTGTCTGAAATCTGGAGGCAACAACATTGAGGTGCTTCAAGTTCATACACTTGCTTGGTTGCTATGTAAGTTTCCCTAGGAAGCTAATTCCTGCACTGGCAAACAAACAAGCACTAAACTTCATTCCTAACCCTGATACTGAAGTCCAAGGATGGAAGCAACAAAAAGGAAATTCTGTTATTTTACAGTTCAGCTTCACAGACTGGAGGCAAATGAGGGCCCCTCTTTCTTCCCACTTTACAGAGAGTCTAGGGATATAGGTTTCATCTCTGAGGCTGAGGGCTGTAGGTGTCAGCAAACCATGTGGAAAGTTTTCCATGCCAAAAGTACTTGTCCTTGAGTGAAATGGTTGTTCCTGCTTCTTTCTCTTTTGAACCAAGCAGGGCGCTAAGAGCCAGGAGCCCATGTTTCCTACCTAGTAGCTCCTGGGTAACCCTACTGACCACAGCATCTTCTGCATGCATAGCTTGACGCCCAAGAGGCAGACATCACACAAGAGCCTGTCCCAGAAATGAGTCGCTGATGAGAACTGAGCAGAAGCTGTAAAGCATGGGAGGCAGCAGCTCCCAAGGCTGCCTGCCCAGCAATACCTGCGCGATGTCACCCGGGAGCTGATCCTGTCCATGCCATCTCCTGCTCGTTTTCCTCTGGCAATCAGATGACAGCCATTTCTCTAGGGTTACAATGGCCTGCTGGTGCTCAGAAAAAAAACACACTCAAAAAAAACCCCACACTCAGAAACTGATGGGTCAGCTCCCGTTCAGTTTGAGGATAGCCCTGGCTGCACTCAGCATTTCCACACACTTGTCACTTTGTGAATCTGCTCCTATCCTCTTTTGGAAAAGGGACTCTGATTCCTAAGTCATTTAGGAGTTTTAACATGTTTCTCCCAAAGTAACTGGCCCAAGGTCACAGAGGAAATCTGTAACAGAACTGGGAAATAAATCAAGACCTGAGTCACAGTCCGGAACCTCAGGCACAAAACTACTATTTTTCATAGGAGGCTTAAATATGTGATGAGTTCTTTTATAATCATATAGTTTCCTTTCCAATGCCTTAAAGTTTTCTTGTTACAATCATTAAACTACTAGCTGTCCACTTTTAAAAGTACGGCAGAAATTCTTTCATGTCAGTAGTGTTTGATAATAGGCCACATATGAGGTTCCAAACTTACTTTTTCCATTATTAACCTTTCATTTACTGATTATATTTCCCTCAGTATGTTTTGTTCTTATACTGTTCTAGACCATATGTTTATAATCATCTGAAACTTCTGAGTAATCCCATTATTTTTCTATTCTCTCACACATCATAAATGTGGGATAAGTTCCAGGATAATTTATGCAGGATTAAAATGTGGAACTGGTTTCAATGCTTCATCGATGATGTCTTTAGAGTTTATCTCCCACATTTGTATCCTTCTTGGCACTAAAAGTCCAGGAGATGAAAATCACAAACACAGTTACGCACACTCACGTGGACATTGAATATCAAAGGGAATGAAAGAAGAAGAGGAAAACACAGGGGCTCATCAAGGAAAAAAAACCCAACTAAATAGAAGCTCACTGAAATCAAGGAGAAAACTTCCTTTCACTTCTTTCTGCCTCACACTAATTCACTACGTTTAACAGAGAAGCCTGAAATAATTATTGTACTGATGAGGTGCAGGACCATAGAAGAGATTTTCCAAAGGGCAAGCATAAGGGGTGAGTGCACAGCATAAGAAACTGTGAGTATGTGACAGGAGAAATAGTAACTGAGAAAAATCTGGAAGCATAAAGAGAACAACATTCAGACTATAAACCCAATGTGTGAGGCTGCAGCTAATACCTCCCTGAGCTCACTGATTTTATTAGCCTATTTTCCTTTGTCCTAGAAGAGAGAAAGTACCAAAAATCCTCCCTCTAGGGAGCCTAGTGCCTGCTACCTCCTAGTTAAGGAGTTCATCTGGTTGCATCCTTCTTCAAACTTGGCTGTAGGCTAACGGTCTCACAAAAGCTGTGTGGCTGGAGTCATGAAAGTCTTAGAGGTGATGAGAGCACTGCAAGCACAAACAAGTTGTGCAGCAGAGGGTGGAGCAAGCTCTGAAGATAATGAGAGAGGACAGGAATCACCAGGAGCAGTACTCGCTGGAGGCAACTTTTAACAGCTGGTTCAGGACTTGGCAGTCAGTTTTAACAATTCCACCAAACCTACTGAGCCATCTCCAGCTATAGTGCTGTGGCTGCAGGCTGTGAGCCAAGCATACATCATGAAGATAGATATGCTTCTCTCAGCACGTAGCCTTTGTTCCAGTACATGCAGTAGTCTTTTAATAGGACAGAAGACATAATAGTGGCATGGAAGCCTCATCAGACAAGTGCAAGCTTCTGCTTATAAAGAGAAAATCAGATGCTTTCTAGAAACTAGTACTATTATTCTGATTTCTTATGATTTTGCAAAACTGTCACAACGAGCATTGTGATTTTCAATGGTGGGTGTCAGATGAAACTAAATAACATGAGGTAATTTGGGCTGAATACAGCAAACATTTTTGAAAATAATGAAAACTCACTTCTTGTCCCATGTTGAAAAACGAAGGTGATTTGTTCACTGGACACTAGTGGCATTCACAGACTTTTGGATATGGGAAAATTGACCACTGCAGTTGAGAATAGGTGAAGGGAGACGGTTGGAATGTAAAGAAACAGTGGGATCCCACTTCTGATGCACACTGATTTAAATATATATTAAACTGTGGCATAATGTATTGCTGGGTTAGAAGTCTAGAACTAAAATCAGAAAGAAAAAAAAAAGCAAGACTGGCATGTGAACATGAGTAAAACAGGAAAAAGACAAGAATGGAAAGAATGGAGAAAAAAAAGTCCCATGTGGGGGTAGAGATAGAAGAATATTTGAACATCACAATCATCTCTGCAGCCCAGGCTACACCTTAACATTGGAACATTTACTGTCTCCTCCATTTTGAGACCATTTCAGCAAGAGAGAAAATTAATTTGCAGCCTAATTACTAGAAAGGCCCTTCAGGAAAATATAGGATGTACTTTAGTCCTCTGGAACAGGCTAAATGGTGGTAGGCAAATTGAAAAAGAAGGTGCATACAGCTTTAAATAACTGAAATCAGCTTCAGTATTGATACTAAATATCAGCAGGGACTCAGATGAGCGTGAGATCTTATGACTAACACAATTTTTATTTTGCAATTAGAGAATATGTAGTGTTGTACAATACATGACAGTATTGCTTCATTTTATAACTTCTGAGAGCAGAACATTGAGAACAAAAGCCTTTTCGCCTAGCCTCTCTGTATATTTTTTGTATCTGATGGGAAATAGTCTGTCCTCGCATTTATGGCATGTTCCTTACAGGCTTTCCCAGTTCATATGGCATTCTCTCACAGCACACGTCTGGCGACAGCTCACCTCGCACAGTGCCCTGCTGGGCCTTTGAACTGAGTGTTACCTGACGGGAAGGGATTGTGCCGCAGGATTGGGCGGGAGGCAGTGACAGGGTGCCGGCAGAGCGTCTGGATAACGATGGATTAATCAGGCAGTTCCAGAAGGATTCATAATGATCTAATGCACAGCGCTAGGACTGCAGCAGCTCATTTCTCTATTTTTAGTGAAAGTGAGGTCCCAGGTCCACTACTGGCAGAGAAACAACATCTGGACTAGGAAATTAAATGGGCCGAGGACTGTTATTTGTCTCTGAGGCCAACTGGAATGGCAAGACCCACATTCCTACTGTGAGGTTTTGACACCGTAACAAAGCTAAGAGTGGTCCTCAGCCTATGTTACATAGATTGCGCCTATGCTTTATTTAGGGAAGTGGTTGGTCCCTAAAACGGTGTCAGGGAGCCAATCTGCGTATGTGTGGGTGACACTGGTGGGTCTGTGTCCAGGCCTTGGCAGTCTGCTGATATAGGCATTGCCAATTAGTCCTGCTTTTTCCTCAATTCCTACAGTCTACCTGTCTTAATAATCCCTTAACTGAATAATAAAAAGAAGAACTACAATAATAAATTATTACCCTAATAATTACCTAGAAAATTTCAGGATGGCACTGGAGCACACACTTAGAGAAAGCAGGTAAGATGACACTGTCCGGTCTTCTGATTTTGAGAATTAGCATGGTTTTGAGCCTTATAAAAAACATTAGCTCAAAATGTGTACTGATTCAGTCTGGAGAAGGGGAAGCTCAGGGGAGACCTTATTGCTCTCTACAACTCCCTGAAAGGAGGTTGTGGTGAGGTGGGGGTTGGCCTCTTCTTCCAGGGGTAATGGCTTTAAGTTGCTCCAGGGGAGGTTCTGATTGGATATTAAGAAACATTTCTTCTCAGAAAGAGTGGTGATGCATTGGAATAGGCTACCCAGGGAGGTGATGGAGTCACTATCTTTGGAGGTGTTCAAGAAATGCGTAGATGTGCCCCTGAGGGCCATGGTTTAGTGACATCGTAGTGATGGCTTGATGGTTGGACGAGATGATCCTCGTGGTCTTTTCCAACCTTAATGATTCTATGATTATATGATTTTCTTGAGTGCAAGTTAAATTTATTTCAAGGAACATTAAACTGGACTCTCAGCTCTGTGAGCGCAACTTCAACTCCTGGAAATCAGGAAGCAAACAAATCATTAGGGATTTTTAATACTTCAAAGCACTTGGTTGTCATGTTTGGTCCAAGGGTACCTCCTAAACCTTGTCCAAGTTAAGAACCTGAACTGCGTTTAGTGTAGATGGAGAGCTTTTGCAAAAAATCAACTTGATCTACGGCTCTGCTTTGGGCTCCAGAACTGTAGATTGTTTCACAAAAGCCAAGAGAAATTCCCTCCAACTTAGCAGACAGCAGTTGATGAGAGTTGTCCACTGTTTTGACTCCAGAGAGAAGAGTATTTCTAAATTCCATTGTGTGTGTGATTTCTGTTAAGAATTCTGCAACTTTCCAGAAAACATTTCATAAAAGTACCTCAGTTTAGCTCAATAAACATTTAGAGTACAGAAGCCTGTGCTGTTACTTCCTGGTGTCAATTTTATTAATGCTTTATTTAGCTTTATACAGAATTTTAGACAGGAATAAACAAGTGTTCCATCACAAACTGTCTTCTTATGAATTTTGGTTTAAAACTTTTTATAAGTTATTTTCTGAAAGTATAGTAAATACATTTTTACGATTAAACGTCAACTAAGATTATAGCAGTGGAGTAAAAGCATTTCTTTTGTTTTGAAAACAAGTGCAAAGACACAAATGCAGGAAAATGGTGGATACATACTGTAAGCATTATGAATTAAAAAAAAAGAAAAAGAAAAAAAAAGAAGAAAAGGAAAGCGGGGCAAATACTATGTTTTGAACTTATCAGTGACAGTGCAATACAGACAGCTCCCACAGCCCTGAACATTACAGGTTACAGCTGTTTGTGACTGTGGGTTTTCTGCTAGGTGACCCTTCGGGAATCTCAAAAGTTGGAAACAATATTGTTGCAGCAATAAGTTCTTGTTTGGGTTGGAGGGTTCTGAGGTGGGCACTGCTGTGGACCTTTTCCATGAAAAGAAGCTGTGTTTTGGGTCCCTGAGGTTTTTGCTTTTCCAGTCTGATGACTGCTTGGATGCCTGAGGATCCAGAGATGGAGCTGCTTGAGTCTGCAAGAGTGCCAAGGAAAGGAGAGTGGGAGGGAAGCTCCATGTAGCATGTTTTCCATAAGGGCTGCTTGTCTGCTCAGAATCACATTAATTTCCCTGCCCTTTCCCACCGCCTCCTGGGTCATTGCAAGGTTTTTCTCTGTCAATTCCCCACTTGTGGAAGAATGTTCTCTGCCAGTTCCCGGGCTGTATTTTCACATGTTCTGAAAAGTTGTGAGTTCTCCAGTCATTTCCTCACGCTCAGATTTTGCAAGACATTCTGATAAGGGAAATGCCTCTGAAAGCCACTTTGTTTAATCCTGCTCATAGTTCAGACAGTGTTCAATTTTTTTCCCCCTCATTTCTACCATGAACAATTTCCTCCTTAAAATGTTATCCTCATAATCTCTTGTCAGCCTCAGGAGTCTGAAGGTGGTAAGTTCTTTCCAATCCATGCTCATATGTCTGAAAGTCCTGTTGCAGTGAGCTCTCTTTGTATTCCAAAGGTCCTTGCAGTGAGCAGCCAGCTGCTTTGAGTTGTTGGCCTGATGTTTTTCCTGTTGGTTTCTATCGCAGCAATACATTGGCAAGCATAGACACCAGTGTTATCTTTATGTGCAGGAAATGCTGAGGTAGGATGAGGGCAAGACTGTTTAGCCAAGTGGGGAAGCAGGCACTAGTTCTGGGCAGATAGAGCACTGACATCTCTGCTGTTATAACCCAGTTATAGTATCTGACAATTTGTCACTGATCCATGGGCTTAGGAAGCAGGGAAAATGATTGCTTAGAAGGTCTAAGGGGAGTAAAGCAAGATATCTTTTGTTGTTATTCGCCTGCTGTTCTGAGTGACTGGGAAAAATTTAGTATTTATTCTGGAGTAAGTGGAAGAGATATAGCACAGTGTTAACTGAGCTTACGTGCCCATTTTCTAGAATTTTCTGACATTTGTGGTGAGATACGTGAAATTTGTAAATTATTTCATGGGCCATTTACAACTTAATATGACTTGAATATATTGTTACCTGGTACTTCTGGTATAAGAAAAACACCTTTCATGTCTTATGCTAATAGATGCTACAGGATGGACTTAGAAATACCTCTAATGTACCTTAAAAGCACTGCAGTATATTATCAAACAGGATGTTTTTAAATGTTCTTCAAAAAATCCTTTTTTCTTAGTCTGTTGTGCACTCAATGAAGGCCACTGTGGTAAAGTTATTTATGTTGGATCTGAAGCTTTGGAGAGGAGCAGAGCAATGGAAGCAGAACATCCTGCAGCAGGAAGAACACAAGGGATGTGAAAAAGAATCAAAGCACTAGGTGTTTGGAAGTGGGAGGAAAGCTGTGAAATACCAGTGACTGGGGCAGGAGTGATGAGTGCACAGAATAAAGGGAGATGTGGGGAGGGTTGCAAATGGGGTAACAGAGAAGGGGTGGGGAGGGATGGAAATAAGTACAATTGATACACATAAGCGTATAGTGTAATCAATAGCAATGTCTTGGGAACTGCCCAATCATTATAGTCAAGGAGCTGTAAGATTTCCCTGAATTCACAGTGGTGGGGTGACAGCCACACTCTCGGCATACAGGAGTCTGTAGCCATTATTCTACAGAAGCCAAAGGAAGTCAAGGTGTTAACTCCAGCTTTCTGGAATAAGTCCAGCAAGAAACATCTGTGTTTCAACCCATCCGTGGGTAATACCTAACTGTGAATTTTACAGGTATTTGAATTTACAATCAAATATTTACAAGGCACAGACATTACGTAATACTTAATGCACAGTAATAAGTAATGAAGATCGCAGCATTTGACCAGGATGATCTAGGTAGGCTATTTGAAAGGGATGGTGATATAGTCTGGGAAGTCAGGATTTGTCTTAATCTTATAAAATGACAGCTACTACAGAGATGCTGATGACAATGTCCATGCTGTTTCCAGGATTGATTCTTGCAAAAAATGTCCCTCACCTTATATTGAAGAAACCCATGCACTGGGAATCTAGGGTAAAATCAGGCAATGTTATTGTTCACTGGGACTGTGGTCCAAGCCAGAGCCAGACTAAGCACTGCACTCCTTCACCTTGAATCATTAGAGGAAAATGACATACGAACGGAAAGTGTGTGTGAAAGAAGTCCGTCTGTCAGCTTCAATATTACTTAATATTACTCTAGAAAACTCTTGCTATAACAAGGTTTTATTCAGAATAGCAAGAAGGAACTTGTGTCTGAGTCCTAGAAAAGGGGCCACGGAAGCACCATTTCCTCCTAAACATTCTTGCAGGGTCACACAGGAAAACATGCAGGAGAGTGAGAAACTGACACCAGATGTTCCCAGCAATGCTCTGGTCAGTGGAGCCCCCTCAGTTAGGTTCTCCAAGCTCTCCTTTACTGTCTTCTGGTTTCCACCTCTGACCACACTCTCACGCAGTTCTCTGAGTTCTTACCAGACACCCAAACTGAATTTGATCCCTGATAAAAAGGTATGGAGGCAATGGGATAGTAGCAGTTCTGTTATCTTATCAAAGTATTATGGTATTGCTTAAAGAAAATAATGTATACCATGTTGTAACCCATGACTAGAGTCTGTTAAAGCTCATTTTATAAACAGCACATTTTAAAAATAATTTTGAAATTTGACTTGTGTAAATGCTTTGGGGGCTCATGCTGTCTTTTGTCCTACCATAAACAACTTTGTGCTCACTAGGGCTCTACAGTGAAAATAATAATGAAAATAACAGTAATGCCACTGTAGCTAGGCACATGCATTGGTATGCAAGAAACGTTTTCATCTGAGCAAAATACATGGCAGCAATGTAAATACTCCCCGACGACAAACAGACAAACAGACAAACAAACAAAACAATAAAAACACCAAAGAAACCAACCATCAGGGAAAAAAAGCAAAGCTATGATACACTGGAGAACTAGAACATGAAATAGGTGAGGGGAAAGGAAAACAAGAAAAGAAAGCTTTTTTCAGAGTATCCCTTTGTATTACAGTCTGGGGGAAAAGGGGGAAAAAAAAAAGAAGTGGAGAAGAGAGAAAGAAAAGAAGAAAAAGGAAGAGAAAAAGGAAAAGAAAAAGGAAAAGAAAAAGGGAAAAGGAAAAGGAAAAGGAAAAGGAAAAGGAAAAGGAAAAGGAAAAGGAAAAGGAAAAGGAAAGGAAAAGAAAGAAAAAGGAAAAGAAAAAAAGGAAAAGAAAAAGAAAAAAAAGAAAAGAAAAAGAAAAAGAAAGAAAAAGAAAGGAAGGGAGGAAAGGAAGAAGGAAGGAAGAACATAAACAACCATGGAATCATTAAATCATAGAACTGTTGAGGTTGGAAAAGACCTTAAAGATCATCAAGTCCAACCGCAACCCAACCGTACTACTCTAACAACCAAGTTTTTCATATAGATTTTTAGTATTGTATTTTATTTTGAATTTTAGAAAAAAAGTTCCACAATTTGTGGAATCCCTTGGATTATTATATGCTTTCCACATATCTATATTACTATTGAGGAACCAGCAGTAACAACTATTTGGAATTCATGAATCTGGTAATGCCTGGATAAAAGCTATCAAAAGAAACATTGTAACACTGTTTATCATAATAGCAAGTGGACCACAGAGAGTGGTAATTTTTTACATATGAGATGGATCCAGCATGGAGGTGTGTCAGGAGACTGGTAAGAGACCAAAGGACATGCCAGTGTCCTTCACATGCTTCTCCTTTGCTCTCAGCTCCCAGCTGCCACAGTTTTGTCAGCACTGAGCAACTCAGTGGTTCAATCATCCCTCACAAGTCACAAATTAGACTTTCTTCTGCCCAACCTGTTCTCAGCGCACAGCCTACAGAATGAGCTCTAGGCAAAAAGTGGCAATTCCCTGCCTTTTCTCCAACACAGTTGTCATCTGAGCACTCACAGAGGATGTGGAGGCCCATAGCAGCAGTATCCCAGCTCTAAGTTTTTTGTAGGTTGTATATGAGCACCTATATGGGAGGATGGAGGGGATAGATAAGAGTACCAACCTGTGTAAGCCTTACAGGCAAAAGCTGAGCCAGACAGCATGAGGGCATTCTCTTGGAAAGGCTATTTTTAGCTTCATCTGGATCATATTAAGTATCCACTCACTTCAGAGACTCCCTTTTTCCCACTCAGTGATGCTACAGGGCCACATTTGATCCTTCCAAACAGCCTCGGCAGAAAAAAGACTTCAGCAGTGAGAGCCCTGATCCCAAACAATTAATGTAACCAGTGTGATGTCAGTGGTGACAAATGAGAAGGAAATTATATTTTTTCAGCTGTGAATAAAAGTACTCGTCTAGATTCAGCATTGAACTGATTCCTATGTCCACAGATCCACAGCTGCATTTGGAAGTGTAAATCCTAAATTGGTGGGATGTTTTTTCAAACACATTCCCCCTTTTGTATCAGTCATACCAGTCAGTTTTCTAATAAGTGTCTCAGATTTGATGAATCATTCTGATCCTCTGTAGCATTCCATCTCCATTCCCCTCTTGTTGTGCACAAAGGGCCAAGAAATTGAAGAGAGCAGACTCTACCTTGGGAGCCACCACTCACCACTCTCAGATGTGAGCTGCTTTTTGCAGGGGGTTGCTAAGATTTACAGAGCCTTAGAAGTGAACTGTCTTTGCAATAGTGCAGGCCAGGGTCTTTTCTGCAAACCCATCTTCCTTCACCAAGGAGAATTCTTTTCTGTCTCTCTATAAATATTTTTGCTGCATTACTACTCTTTATTAAGTATGAATTCTGGATTATCCTGGATGGAGCTTGGCAGGAGGAACCTGGATTTAGCAAACTCAGACAACAACAAGAGTAAATCAGAGAGAAAACGCCCTTAGATAACTAAGTCAGATGTTACTTGTTTTCCCATTATAAGATAATGCATACCTTATTTCCAGTAAAGCAAGAGGAAAAAAAAATCCTAAGGTTTTTAAAAGTTGTTTGTTTGTTTTTTAAAGTCCTTTTTCTCCGTGGGTACTGGTAGGTCACACATTTCAGTCTACTGCACTGCTGCTCTTGACATCTGATGAAGTGCAAAGGGATTAAGGCAGAGAAAGGTGCTCTACAGCATAAATACTTTCTGAAGCAGGAACTTTAGATGCTGCTCATCTGAAGTTGTATAGCTCTTCCGTGGTTTCTAGGAGCCTGGATACTCAATGGTTTTTAAGAAATTCACCTTGTTTCCATAAAACAAAGTGCTGAAAAGTAACAATTCTTTGCAGTGATTTGTATTTACATAGTTTGTAGGGCATTAAATCAATGAGATGGGCTGACAAAGAATGGTGGATGAACTGCTTTTCCAGTATCTGTAAAGTTGGGATATTTGGCACTTACAGGTGATGAATATTCCATATTGAGAGTTTAAAACTTTCCGTAATTCTTAAATATATAAATTGAAATTTTGACACCATGACATTCGCCGTGTAAAGAGGAAAAGTCTCACAGGCATAATCATCTTCCATTTTTTTTTGAACATTCATATGACTTTTCCAAGTAATTCCTTTTGAATTTTATACATTATTACACCAGGTGGCAAACTGCAATGGAATAAACTGCATAATACCTTGTCATCTTGTGGGAAAGCAAGAATATTTAGCAATATATCCAATAAATTCTACACCTATCACCTTCTGCTTTTGAATGGGTTGTTTACTAGACTATTTGGTCTGGGTTTGTGTTTTTTCTCTCCATGCACTCTATCTTCATTATGTGGATCAACTTCCAGCATTCTGTCATGCCAAGATACTTGTGTATGGTTTTATCAAGAGTGACAGTGATTTATTCAAAGAAAAATTCCTGCCTACATTTCTTGGTAGGTTTGGCAATCATCTCTTTTCCAAGCTTGCCGTATGATCCAAGAAAGAGGACTTAGGCTTAAGAGGCTCTGCAGCTGTTTGGCATCTGATATTGGGAGCTTATTATTATTAGCGATTTGTGATCTCTAACCAGTCAGATCACTCCTTTCTCTAAACATTTTTTACTTCATTTTTTTCACAGGGAATGTAAAACTTTCCTCCTTTAAAGTCCTATTGAGGGAGGTGAAGACATTTATTTTTCAAATGTTAATAAAATGAACTTTATATTATTATTTCAATGACTGATTAAAAATATTATTTATACCATACGAGTGCTTCTATGCATATTATAGGGTGTTTCATTTGTGATCCAGTTGAGATAGAACAGCTCCATTTCACTTAATGTCCTACAGCATGAACAGAAATTATTCATAGAACTCTAAGTAATATAAACAGAAGTACCTCTGGGTAAAGCATACGCTTATGGTTTTCCATTCTATGGGAAAGAAAGATTTGTGTTTGCAAGGATTCAGGGAAGCCCTGTAGCTTGTGTTAAGCAGGAGGTCAGAATAACTGATCACAGTGGTCTTGTTGGTCTTATACTTCTTGAGCCTATAACAAGTTACACTGCACATAACTCATGCACACCCCATTCCATTGACTCCAATCACAGTGAACCCACTTAAACTGGTGGAGGACTTTACCCCAAATTCTCCCTTTCTCTTCATTTGCCAAATAGGCAAATAAATCTTATTAATTCAGTTAATAAGGGTAAGTTCTGAGCAAATTTCTTCCTAGCTGTTAATATAATATAAATCATCTGTTTTGTTCTGGTGAAGCAGAACAGTCATGCTGAACCATGCCATGATCAGCACTGGCCATAAGAATGGAACCATGGAATGGAAACACAGAACTGGACAGAGGTCAGCAAGCTCAGTTTTCTAAGTAAACCTGTGTATAGCACCAGCACCAAAGGGCGATACCATCAACTGTGTTATTTGAAATCGAGTCTCACTCAAACTTTTTTTTTCAATATGAATCTGAAATAATAGATGGAAATGTTTCTTTTACCACATATTTCCTTGGAATGTGCTTATGCTGAAGTCTCCAGTTTGTACTGGGGTGAAGTTCATAGTCCAAGAGTCTTAATTTGCCTCAGCCTGGATTAGTATTTGGCAATATATTAGCTGCAGCTAATTATAGTATTTGCTTTTGCTGTAATTGTATTGTAAAATGTATTTCATCTGGAAATCCTTCAGAAACTATGCAAATGTTACTGAAGTACAAAGACTCCTGACACATTAGGGAGCATTAAATTAAGTATTGTGCAGGTGAGTAAGTATGGTAGACTGTAAGGTTATGAATAAATCTAAGTAGTCTCAACTCCTAGTCTCTTGCCATAATCACACAACAGTATTATGGAAGATACTCCAGGTTAAATAAAAAAATCTTATTTGAAAATCTCTTCTGTTGCATTTACTTCACTGCAGTCTTGCTGAATCCACTGAGCTTTCACTGGAGACTTTTTTGGTTAGTTGTATAAGCATGTCCAAATCAATGCTTGTTCTGTTAAACAGCCTCAAGGAAAGCTGTGCTAAAAAGTAGATCTTTTGATCTGGATCTTTGGTTTCTTGACTTCTTCTTCAGGACTCTGTTCTGTACAATGTAGAGGTGCTTCCAAGATGGATTTCACACTCAGAAATTCTCACAGTGCTCCTAGTTTGCTACCAGTGGGCCTTTGTCCAGTCATCTCAGCCCACAGAACTGGCTGAGTATGCTCAGAACTTCAGGCCAGGATCCTTCACCCATCCACAATGCAGAAAAATATTTCATAAAAAATAGTGATCTGATCCATTCAGCTGAAGAATAATTTCAGCATCGTGCTTGTGAAAAATCTCATTTCTATCAAGAAGTCTTCTTGCTAAAACCAATTGCATTATGGCTGAAATGCTGCTTTTATCAACTGCTCACAGTCAGCTAAGCTCAGCTTGACCCATTAGCTACAGTCTGGGAATCCAGCAAACTGATTTCTAATTCTGGCATGAGTGACCATAGGAAAAACAGTAATCTGATTTTTTGTTCTTTCAACTTCTGTGTCTATCCAAAGTGGGTAAGTTACATGGACTCCATTTGAAAAGCATATAGAGATCTGCAGAGTACTAGTCTAACAGATAGGTGTTATTATTACTCTGTTCAGCTGATGTTTTATATGACATACATGGCTTCTAAAGGTAAAAATAAACAATGTGGTTACTTAAACTCCCATAAAGAGAGATGTGCATTTAGTTTTTAGTTTAGTATTAAGAAATACTTGCAAATGCAGATTGGAAGGATATGCAGAAAGGAAAGTGCAGGGGAAGAGGTTGGATTTGGACTGAAAAGTGATGGTGTGAATTGTATAGTTCCAAGTGGAACGAATTTCTGATTTTGATTTATAGATTTTACATTAAGTAACTAAGTGTCATTGATCCAAAGGCTTCCAGAGAAAGGAGCTGTCAATAATGCTTAATATCTTGATGAAGAGTCCATCATAGACATTAATCTCTGTGGACAAAAAGAAAAACAGGGCTTTATCTTCTGTGCATCATTAGTAAGTGCTTACTATTGCGTGGAAGACACCAGCCTTCAATAAGTAATAGCTTCTGTGGTGGCCGATAGGAAGGCTTGGCATTTGATCAAAGACATCTGCAGATTCCTTTCCTCCTGCATCATGAAAAACAGAAAGGATTTTTTTAAATAAAAAAGAACAAACAACAAAACTGCTCTGGCAGGTTCTCTTCAATTAGTCACAGTAATGTGTTTATTCACTTGCTGTATTATATTGCCTCAGCATCACTTTTAAAGGCTCCTGGAATCACTGCTAGATGAGTCACATTCAATTCTAGACCCATTAAGCTTGATTGAACAAGGTTTGAAGTAAGTGGTGTTTTTTGTGATACATCTGATTTCTCTTGCTTGTGGTTGTACTTACATCGTTCTGTTGTTGTCTGTCTTATCCATGAAAATTCATGATGTTACAGACATAGCTCTGCAGAAACTCCGTGAAGAAAAGATGAGGAACTGAATCATAGAGGCTGTTTCTCTTACTAAAAGCATTGCTCCAGGGAGTATTCAAGCCCAAGTAGTATGGAATGGTCACATCTAGCCTGTTTCTCCAGATTAGACTGGCCATATCCACACAAGATTTCACTTGACTGTGCATCTCCTTTGTCCCTGTATGCTGTCTCTTGGTCCTGAGCTACAATTATCTGAAAACTCTATCAGTTTCATGGAATCATAAAATGGCTTGGATTGGAAAGGGGCCTTAAAGATTGTCTGTTTCCAACTCCCCTGCCGTGGGCAGGATTGCCATCCACTAGATCAGGCTGTCCATGGTCCCGTACAATCTGGCCTTGCAGTGTTAAAAATAATGTCTGGTCTGGGATAGAACTCTTACAGCATGAGACAGATGTTATGTATTGTATACCTTACTGCATAAGAGCATACTGGAAGGCTTGAAGGTGTGGAGCTTTCCTGGATAAGGTTGGAGAGCAGTGCAGAGCAAAGAGACCCAAGCCTCTTCTGCTGACTGGGAGCAGTCTAGGAAGGAAAATGCCCTCAAGAAATGTACCTGATGATTAAGAAAGTTAAGACTAAGGAAGTTAATTAGATAAAAGAGAGAATGATAAAAGAGAATGATGCCAAAGCACCTACTTGTTCTTTGTATCTTCTGCTAAACAAATTTGATTGTTTTTTACTTCTTACTGCAGATTTCTTTAGTGTCAAGCACTGGGTAGAGTCTCCATAAACAGTTTGGACAATGACATACACATGACCGGCTTTGTCTATGAAAAGTTCTTTTGATGTACAACTAAAGCCAGGGGCAGGAATCTGCAGCTGCAAGCAGGAAAGAAGATTCTATAGATTTATTTACTTTAATTAGCTCATCCAATTCAGAATTTCAGTCAGCTCTATCAGATGTGCAACTCATGCTTTGTGAGAGAAGGGCAAAGTGCTGGTTCTTCCTTAGATTATTCTGCAGACTACTGTTACTTCTGCCACTTCAGGAGATGAACTTCTCCCAGCTGTCATACAATCCACGGCAGAATTAAAATTGTAGGAACATCCTCTGTGAAAAATTCAGAAGTTGCTCCAACTCATCCTTAAGTATAGCACACAGGTTACAATACAGGCGTTCAATAACAAAGCCCATGATATTCCATTTCAGAATTCCACAGAGCATTGATCGCTGAGCTCTGGGATCCCAGTCTTTGGTGCTCTAGTCTTTCTGTGAACAGGGCAGTGAGTCTGGGTAGATGATTTTTGTCTTCTGATTTTTGTGGCCTGGGAAATATCTGGAAATAAAGATTTGCAACACTGAGGGTTTGTCTGTGCAGTCCATAAGTAGCACTGTAATATGTCCTCTAACCACAGGCAATCATTCTACTGGGCATTTAGTGTGAAGTCAACCTGAAGTACACCCTTCCATGCCAGAGGACTGACTTGGCTTCTTTTCTTTTGAG
The DNA here is from genome assembly GCF_002078875.1 of Numida meleagris. NCBI lineage: Eukaryota > Metazoa > Chordata > Aves > Galliformes > Numididae > Numida > Numida meleagris. Next base: position 101,409,563 of record NC_034411.1, read on the forward strand.
TTCCTCAGTGGTACATAGCCTCCATTATGGAGAGCATGGTTCCCATCAGCACAGTGCTAGCAGATAGATAAGAAGTTTCTCAGACTGCCTCTTATCTGGTGTGCTTTCAATGCAGTAGTCAAAAATGTACAGTGAAATTACAGCTGAAAGTACATGAAGAACACCTAGACATGACAGCAACCTTAGGAAGTTTCTTATCATCTCGCAACCATCCATGGCTCTCAAATGAGAACAGAGGTCTGCCCTGAATCCACTTCTGATCCACCTCTGGAAACTCATTTAAGGTCCCTTGTTTGCCTTTGCCTGGAGCAGATGTGGAGCACTTGGACAGTTGGCTATGAATGGAGACAGCTGCATGAGCCACCAGCTCCAAGAAGCAGGTCCCTGGCTGCAGCAGCACCCTTGGCATTTGCACACTATCATGATGAACATGGCAAGAGAGAAACTGAATTATGAGTAAGCTAGTGCTGGCACATCTATGCACCTTACCTTTTCAGTGTACAGGCCTGCTGCTCAAATACCTCCTGAGATATAGCTCTGATGACTTCTTTGTTAGGATGTCCTATTTTTTTTTTCATGGTGCCCTATGTGCAGGTTATAGGATGCATGTGGCTATCTAAACAAATCACTCACCCAGCGATCTTCTCCTGATCACCTGTTTTTCTCACACTAAACAAACCTGAAATAAGCAGACATTCTTTTATACGTATTTGTAATGTATATAAGTGTATGTATTTATATATATATTTATTTATTAATATATTTATATACTTATATATTTTAAGGTATATAATGTATATATTTATAATCTAATGTTTCAAGGAAATGTTAGATTACTGTGCTTGCTCTGTAAAACTTGGTTTATTCTAAGGAAAAAGAGAATGATATTCCACGGTGTGCTATCCTCGGAAGATCTGTGCTCAGCCAGCATAGCTGAATTATACATGATGAGTAAAGATGCAAGGAAGCAAACTAGGCAGCACTTTCTTCTAAATAATGACACCGCAATTAACACAAGTATCTCTCCATTCTTCTACACTATAGCGGCTTGTAAAGTCCACTTAAGAGTAATGACATCTGATGACTTGCAGGACAAACATAAAGTAGTTATTCCACTGTTTCGTATGAGTTATATATGTAATTGTTTTTGGATTTTTTATTAACTACCTAGAATCTGCAGTAGCTTATGCTTTCAATGACTCAGATATATCAGAGGTATCAAAGATGGTGAATAAAGGAGCTGTTTGGTTTACATCTTCCTTCCACTCTGCTACTGCACAGAGCTGGAGAGAGCTGAGTCTCACTGCTCCTGCAAAGTGATGTTATCCTTACAGCTGCTTGCGTCAGCCAAGCCATATGGACCATGCATTTGAAGACTGACCTCTGTTCGGATCATATTTTCACAAAATTTAAAAAACAACAGGATCATTTCCTTTTGTTTATCTATTCCCTTGTTCAAATAAAAGAAGTAGAAATAGTATGAAACATGTCGAGTTCTGCTATCAGTTGGACTAACTTACATAGCTATAGAACTATTTTAAGTATTTAGAACCTTTAATTAGTATGTTTTCATAAACCGACATTTCTAATCTCTTTGGACTTTCAAGCAGATGTTTTTGAATTAGAATCATTCTATTTCAAAAGACATCACTGGGTTTATTATAATATTTAAGTAATACATTCCTTTTGATCACGATATTGTGACATACCTCAGACATCTTCGTTGTTTGTGCTATTTCTTTAAAGCACGAGTGAAAGATGATATCATGTTGGCACTAAATCAACTAGTTACGCTGGGCACTGGTCTATGTTAGGCAATGTTTATTAAAATCAATCTTATAAACAGTTTAAAGCTATTATTATTACACGGGAGGCCTTTAAATTAATTTGTGCTGACAGAAATAGTACAAGCTCTGACCTGCTTCTCCAGTTGCCTGAGAAAGTAAGGGCAATTGTTCAAATATCGTGCACAAAATAAATAGTTCCATATTTTATAGTATCTATTCCAGAAATTACACTTGACTGAAGAAAATATTCCACTGTAATAACAAGAGTGACCAGGAATAAGGTACTAGGAATATTTCTTCATCACTGCTGTGATGTTATATTAAGTAGAATTGGTGTAAAGGGGATAAAAAGAAGTGTCATTCCTGAGCTGCCACTTAGATGCCTCCATTTCCCAGAGAGGAAAAACAATTTTCTGTGGAAGAGAAGAAAGAAATGTTTTCTACTTTTTTCTTGTTATTTTTTTATTAGCTACTGTCTCTTGGTAGAAGTCAGAACTCTTCTATGATTTCAAAAAAACAAAAGTAAAATTTTCATCTGCAATAAGCTTGACTCTATCCCAAGTAGTCAAAGCCTTAGTTCAATAAACATTTAAGTATTTGCTTAACTTCAGGGCAAATTAGACATTTGTGGCAGTCCACTGCTGAATAAGGATGATATTCTGAATCTTTAGACTCACTAGACTTTTTTTATTTTGGGGTTTTGTTTAGTAGCATTGCCAAAGCTGCAGGTTTCAGACTGGGAGACTGGAATGAGCAAAAAGTGCACACGATAAATTTAGTCTATGAGGGTATTTCGCTGTAGTATTTCAGACAGTAGCTTATAAATAGAGTAACATCCTCTAAAATGTGAAGGTACCAGTGATATCTGACCATTGTCACTTATATTTCTATTTGCCAATCTATTTTATATAATATGTATAATTAATCCTTTAAGGAAAATGGGTCATTACACTTTCACTTTCTCTCCTAATTCTTTGATTACCTTTTTTTTCCTGCTCTTTCTAAACTTTAGAAATATCAGAAGATTTCAGTGGGAAATAAGCTAAGAATATTTATTTATCAAAAAGTTAAACAAAAACTGTATTTATTCAGTATGTTCATTTTCTCAGTCTTTGATAACATCACGCTTCAGGCAGTCTGATTAACATCCTGAAAACCTCACAGCTTTCAGTCATTCAACTCCTCATTTCATTGCTTCTTATTCATCAAGTTTTCTAGGCAACAGAATCAAAATTTTCCAGTCAAAAGGACATAGAGAAAGTAAAACTTATTCTGTGCAACATATTTAGCAAAAAAAAAAAAAAGTAGTAACTTGACAGAGTTTTTTTTTCTTGTTACTCTCAGAGAATGATTATTGTTTCCTAAGAATTCAGCAATCATGGCTAATAGATAAGAAATTATTTCATTTCTTCCTTGAAATCTCACTGGACCCTGAACTAACATCAAACTCAGGATGAATTCATAGGAAGTAATGAAAAGCAATTTCATAATCTATGAACAGAGTGCAGATCCAACCTTAAAGCACGTGTACAAACACATGGCCATGCCCCAGTGCAAATTTTGAACAAACAATATGTTTCAGAAGAAACAGTCAGTTTGCTCACTTCTAGGGAACTGGCAGCCAGTTTGACTTTATGAAATTTCAAAAAAACCCCATAATTTAAGTACCGTGTTTAAAGTTAACAAAAAACAGGGATAAACTTTCCTTGACTAAAATTATAAATTAGATGCAAATTGACAATAGGAGTGAAACCTTAATGAAGTAGAGTATTCCACACTGCTGGGGAAGTTAATTTGATGGTTAATGCCATTCATTTACACATGGGTTCCTCCAGTGTGATGGCACCAGCTGCCCTGTTGGTAGTTAGCAGTCAGGAAGGTTTATGTGTTTTTTTTTTAAACATCGTCTAACAAAATTAGGAAGTAAAAAAAAGATAAGAGAAAAAAATTAAAAAAAAAAACCAATGGGACTTACACTTCTGAATCACCCTCAGCAAGCAGAGGAAAGTTTTAAGCAGAAACTGAAACTTGAAAAAGTATTTTTCTAAGGCAAATGGAAATGAATCTACAGCGCTCTAGTGTGGCCTGCCTGGTGCAATGCCACGCATGTGTGGTATTTGTTGGTGGAGTAGACTTGATGTTTTGGGGTATGTCCGGACCATTTGATGGAGTTGAAGGACAATGAGAAGAAGTCTGACTTCTATAATCACAAATTCCCAGGTTTCTTCCAAGCCAGCCTAAACTTGCCCATTACCATTTTCTTCCACTCCTTCTAAATAAGCTCTTACAGTGAATTCAGCAAAGCTATGATACAGCCCTTAGCTGTCTCTTGGCAGAGATCAAATCAAAAGCACAGCAAATAAATTACTGAGTCAACAATGTAAATGAATTTCTTACTATATTAACTGTCTGACTATTGACTGTGCCATACTTTATGCTATTTCAATCATCTTCAGGCAATGAAGTTCTAACTTGTTTAGCTGCTTGGTTTCCCTACTGAAAAAACAAGTAAAAAGAAGAAGAAAAGCAGAGTTTATTCATAATTCCATGAATGACTTTGCTTTTTCAACTGTCTTCCATGTTATATTATTTATTGTGTATAAGGTGAACAGAAACCTACTGGAACAGAATCCCAACATTTTAACAGCAGCAGATCAGAAGAATGTATTTTTTTTACAGATGGTAAAATACATGCTTTCTATTTTTTTATTGAACAGAACAAAGGGAAGAATGAGAGAGAGGAAAAAAATATATAAATAAAAAATGAAAAAGAGAAAGAATTTTATTAGAATCTTATGAAAACAGTTTGCCATGCATATTTTGTTTCAAAATACATTAATTGTAGTCTACTAAGATCAAATAAAACTACAGCATAAAAAAGAGTACATGTTTTCTCTGTGCTTGGCAGGATTATTCAGATTTGTTTTTTCATCCGACATCGTTAACATAATAAATTGCACATGTTACACTAACCGGCCTTTTACAACATTCCTATATTAGTCTTCAAAGAAACATCTACATGATCTTCCACTAAAAATGGAAGAAAATGCTGGATGTACAGTGCATTAAAAATAACAGAGCAGCATCATAAATGTCCTTGTACATTTGCTTTTTCTTGCTCAGTCTACCTAGATTCATTGGCAAGGCTCTGTAGAAGCAAACCAATGGAGATGTATTTGCCCAGAAATATTTCTCTTAAGCAACTCACCACCTTGACCAGCTGCAAAATTGCCAAACTAAAATCAATGGTGGCAGAACAACTTTAGAGAATAAATGCTTGCCAGATGGACAGGTGCTGAGAAACATTCGGATGCTGCTGTAATGTTTGAACCCTTTGCACAAGCTTGGAAGAAACATTATACGTGTCAATGGAGGTGACTGTAATGAAAACTAATTAAAGCACTGATTAATCCCCACTGTTTGTGTGTTAATGAGCCTTGCTCTGGCTTAGCCCACATCAGCTTCTGTTTCAAGTAATTCTTGAATGCAGATGCTTTTTGAGGTGAAAATAGCAATTTAAGCTTTTCCTATGTTCACTCAAGTTATTATTAATGATGGTTAATAAGTGAGAAGAAACTCAGTGCTCCTGTTCTTTTTTGGAGGTCAATTTTGTTTGCGTGACTGAAGCAGTTGTATCTTCCACCCTTTCCACTCTTCCTGAAGAGTTACTGTCCTGTAGTAAGGATGGTTGAATAAAGAAGGAATCCAGCCCAAAACTATCAGAATTCACAGCTCCATGTACATCAGAAACCTGTGACGGCATCTCCAACAACCAGCAGCCTGACCTGTGAAGCACCACTTAAACAAGTCGTGATCAGCACTCCTTGCTTCACCAGCACCTGTCTCTTGGAGAATGTGAAAAGCTGCCCTAAGAATCACGCACAGTTCTTACCTAACCCAGAAGCATGCATGAATGCCCTTTGCATTGTCTATAGACTCCATTTAATAAGCTATTAGGTCAAGCTGCGTTTCAAAAGGCATGTCTACGGTTTTGAATAGAAAGGTCAGTCTCGGCCTCAAGATCAAGTAGTGCAGACCAATCTGTCCCTGTACTGATTGTGTGTAGCTCTCTCCAGATGGGATGCTTTCACATTTCAAAGCACTTAGTACCAGGTACATGCATTGCTCCACGTGATGACCTTGTGGCAAATATACACTAAGATCATGTTGTGCATGATTTTCAGATCAATGTGTCTGGAATGAGATCCATGTTGCAGTACTCCAGTTTGCTTTTACAGTTCAGAACTTAGTTTTAAACCAGAAGATGCAGAATGGGGCCATGCAGAAGAATTTAAGGACTCACAGCTTGCTGGAATCATGTTCTAAGGTTGGATCAGCCAGCCCCCAGGTCTTGTCCAACCATCCTGTCTGGAGAAAGCTAAGCCCACATCATGGCACTGAGGAATAAGTTGGAATGATCCAAAGCGGAGTCCAAGGGCATGCTAAAAACATACTGTGGAAAATCACTGTGTCAAAATTATGCTTTTGCTTACCATTTAGTACTGCTCCCACAGAGTTTGTGCCATTTTAAATACACTTGTGTCAATGGTTTACGGGCGTTTGGCCTAGTTCCGTGACGAATGGGATGGGGGACCCACAGACCCACGCCCCAGGAAAAGGGAAAAGGGAAAAATCGGTAAGGAGATGGGCCTGAGAGCAAAAAAAGCAACAATCTGAGGAGAAACAAACTAATTTACAAAACAAGATATCGGAATGCAAAACAACACACTATAATACAATATAATTACAATTTAAGCTGATAAATCCAATACAGAGAGAGAGAATGTCCCAAAATCAAGATAGGCCTTACTCTACTACTGACAATAAGACGGCTGGAGAGCGAGGTGCTACCAGGACAAGAGACAGGAGGAAAGAGAAGGGAGGAGGTCTCGTGATCTGCAAGTTTTTATCTTTTCCCTCTGGCCGGAAATGGTAACAGAGGAGAAAAGTACCCTGGGGAATGTAGTAGTCCTTCTCTTCTGAGAACCAGGTACATACAGTACATGATGTTATGATGTGGAATACCAATAACCGAAAAGCATAAAACCATGACAACTTGTTAGTATAATACCTCTAAACTAGAAGGACTTAACACAAAAAATACAGTGACAAATTAAAACCCAAAATACACTTGAGATGTAAATACCTCAACAAAGCAAATGAGGTATGCACAAACATATAGTCAAGCAGTTTACTCCTTAATGGACTTAAGTATGTATAAAAAATGCTTTGTGGTGTCTGATCTTATTTTCCCTTAAGTAAGGAAGATTATGGACTGTTCCAGTGATCCTATACACTGGAACAACTGGATATTTACACACTACTCTGGGAGTTCTGAGGTTGAGAACTTACACCACTAAAGTCTGTGGAAATCCTTCAGCATATTTCAAGTGAACTTTGTTTTAGTGTGGAAGAGAGAATAATTGACACACTATCTCCATCCATCCTGTTTGAATGTTGTGGTTTAATCCTGTAGGCAGCTCAGCACTGCACAGGCATTCATTTGCCCCACCCCCTCTCAGTGGGATGGGAGAGTGAATTGGGGAAAAAAATAGTATTTGTGGATTGAGATAAAGACAGAATAGGAAGAGAGAAATAATAATAATGATAATAATATATAAATATTTACAAAACAAGTAATGCACAATTGGTCACCACTCACCAATCAATTCACAAAAAATACTTCTGTGATTTAGATGGGTAAGCGCTGCTAGTAAGGAATCATCCCCCTACGAGTAGGAATCATGACACAAAAGTGGGGCTGAAAAGGAGTCAATCCACCTAAGTCTAATCATGAAAAGTTGAGGTTGGGCTCTTCATCATCCATGCGTCCTTTAGCATCAGTGGTGAAGTGGGAATAGGTAAATCCTGCCAGACAGAGCATCTATTCTAAAATAGGCATCAAAGAGAAACAGTGAATGAAAATCAGGAGATGTTTGTCTCTTACCTGACTATGCCTTCATGTAGCTTAGATGACCAAATGAGCCCACACATCTCACTCTTAGGTTTCTTAAAGCAATTAAGAAAAACGTGCCTTTGTTTAATACTTTCACTGAAAATAAAAATGTCAAAGTGATGCTTTGAGGGGTTTGAGGGGAACTGGGAACACTTTGACCACGCTACTGAGTTTAAAAGTGTTAGGCAAAGTTCCTATTCAATATTCCTTGACAACATGCACCACAAGGCAGTTATTTTGGTCCCTCGTATGATATTGGCCTTTGCCAGCATTTTCTCAGACAATTCTCAAGTGCAACCAAAATGTTCCTACTTGCCAGGAAACATTTTAAAAATGCAGTTTGGATGTAGACACCCTGTTGTGTAAGATAAAGAGCATTCAAGAGCACAGATGCAGACCGTGATATTCCAGCTGGCTTCAGTGCCAGTGAACAGCCCAGGTACATTTAATTTACTGATCGTGGTAGAGCAAGAGAGGCAAAGCATTGAGAAGTACCAGGATTGCCTATGAATGGACACTTGGTCGAGTATAACATCCAGTTCTTGTTTCCTCATTTCATAAAAGAGGTAAAAAATCAGATAGAATGTGGAGGAGAGCCACAGAAATTATTGAAATCTTGGAAAAGGTCCTCGCAGAAAGAGATTAAAGAGGTTCAGTCTGTTGAGTTTAATAAAAACATGTAGAGATTATTTCAGTGATTACAATGTGTGAGTATCACCACAGGGAAAAAACACTGAGCAGTAACAGCAGTGCTCTCATCTTATAACAAAAGGCATAATCAGAGGTGATAGCTGGAAGTAAAAGCCAGACACGTTGAGGCAAGAATCAAACCACATATTTTTAAGAGGGAAGGTGATAACCACTGGACTACACTGCCAAAGGAAGTGATGGATTCTCCAACTACCGATGGCTTCAGATGTAGACTGGATGTCTTTCTAGAAGATAAGCCTTAGCCAAACACAAATTGCTGGACTTGACGCAAGGCTAACTGGTTTAAATTAAATGGCTTGTGTCATTCAGGAAGTCAGACTAAATAATCTGAGGCTCTTTTCTGGCTTTAAAAAATCTATGGATCTATAAAGTGCAACTGTGTAACCGTAAATTCTAGTCCAAGAATAACACGTTTTGATATAATAAGATTTCTATAGTCCAGTGCTACATTAGTGGACACAATTCCAAGTGATCAGACCATAGCTATAAAATTGAAAATGAATAAAGCATGACGACATGGTGATATTAATAACAATACCAATTCTCCATGTGTTTACAGGGTCAGTCAATAGAAATTGCAGCACAGTCAGTGGAATTTTAGCACTATAAAATTAGTAAGAGAAAATATACTTCAGTTTTCCAGAACAGTCTCTGGATGTCATGGAAGTAGATTGAAAAATCACATCTATTCTGTTAACACTTGAGGGATGAAGGGGGCATTTTCTAGCTCTGCTTGTTCCACTCAATTAAGGATTGACAGAGTGCCAGCTCAGGCACTGAAATTCCATCAGTTACGGTGTTTAATACTTGGGGCAGTTCTTGGCACAGTTTTGGCTCCAGCCAACTAGCACTTTCCGAAACAGTTTTTTTGCATAATTCAGGAGTCAGCACAGGCCAAGGACACTTCTGGATAGCCATATGGATGTGCCCACACTTCTTTTCTGGTAGAACAGTATATGATAGCAGGAAAATTGCCCCACTATTCCATTTAGCTTGTGGCTTAGGAAACAGGTTCTGGCATTCAATGCTTAGCAAAACAGATGCAGCCAATGAGTTCAAAGAATAAGCTGCTCTTTAGGAAAACAGCTGTGCTCTCAATTCCTTCCCTATCTGCTACAAAATTATTTACAATATGTATATTTTAATTTCACATATAAGTTATAGTGATCTATCTTTGAAGAAAATCAGCATTTTCAAAACTGCTCCATTGTCCTTAAAGTTAGAAAGGCATCTTCCAAAAAGGACAATTACAAATTGAACCATAAGATCTACTTTCTGAAGTGACCCATCAGGGTAAGATTCAACTAAAAACAGAAGTGCCTACAAGTAAAGCACAGTCAACACTTAACTTTTAGGACTTTAGACCTAAGAGTGGAATCTAAAGCCAGTATTAGAGAGCTTTCAGGCACATGGAATTAGGTATTTTGTGGAAAAATAACTCAGAAAAATTCCACATACTGAGAAAGGAGCCATTACTTAATCTTAAGCATAGAAGATGCAGACAGAAGTCTGAATAGCAACCTCCCTGCAGAATTTAAATAAAAAGATAAAGATGAATGTCTTCATCTTCTCATATCTTGTGACCTGCTCTGCAAGGCATATTCCTCTAATTATTTTGCTTTCCAAAATGACCATTGAAAGCCTTTTCTTTCATATTACAACCAGAGGAGGTAGTGTTTAGCAGTAACAAAGAAGTGCCTAGATCTAGCTAGAGCTAGAATCAGCAGGAATATAATGAGATCAGGAAGGGAGCTCACCTGAACAAATACTAACCTAGGGATGGATGCTCAATGCTCTGGTCCCTGAGCTTTGAGGCTACAAATAAATGTTTATTTCAGTGGACTAAAACTAGAGTAGAATTCATTAAGAGTCTGAAAATAAAACATCAAGATCAATCCAGGTAAGAAAAATGCTTAAAAAAAGGTAAATACATGATTAATTTGGCATATCTCTTTCCTGAATATTGTTTTAATATAATTTTAGACAGTCTATTGTACTGTACTGTTTATAGCCTCGTGTGAGCTATCTAAGGTTCAGCCAACTAAGCTGCATGATCAGTAAAGAGACAATGCTACCGCACACAGGGTTATTTGGATTAGCGAATACCATACGCAATTAAATCATCTGCCAGATGGCACTGGAAGAAAGCTGCAACTCTCTCACTTTCATTTCCACAGCAGCAAACAATGTTCCGTGTTTAAAATAAACTCTTCCAGATGAGTAAAAGATAAACTCTGTGGTGCTTTTTCTTGGTCTTCTCTTTGACTTCAACTTTTTTTTTTTCCTCAAACCAACAAATAAATAAATAAATCCAGTTGATCACATTAATGAAAAATCCCAATTTAGACCACCATAGTATAAAGCAGTCCCTCTAGGCAGCATCAAAATTCCATGCTATTTATTGAACAAAAGGCAAAAATGAAGTATAATATTTTCACTCATCAACTTCTGTCAACAGAACCCTTAAAAATGAACACCTACCACATTAAGCCATTTCCTGACATTTTACGGGTTTTCCATATTGAAGAAGAGCACTGCTTTGTTGAAACATGGCTATTTTCACATTTGCTGATGTTTTAACCCCTTTTTTTCCACTCCTAAATAGCAAACAAAGCCCTCAGAAGCAGAAACAAAAAATCAGCTTTCAAAGCTTTTTAATTATTCTTTTAGTGTTTTAGGGTAGCCTCCCTTGAATCTGCAGCAGACGGCAAGTTGTTTCTTGTTCTGTTCTACTGTCCCAGGGCCCTACTCTTAGCTATACTCCTGAGATACAGTTAGTTCTTAATATCATCTGGACAGTACACAAAATGTGAAGTTATGTTTTTTTGCAAGACTCTGCTTGTAGCAAATACCTCCATAATGCAGACTTACATGTTTTTACAAAATCTGTGAAGATTCATTTGAAACAACCTCAAGCATTTGAAGTTTTCCATCAGGCCAGACAGAAAATAAGGAAAATTAAACTTTCGATGAAAAGATAGCCCACACAAAAAATAAGTATCTCCTCCTTCTCCTCAAGTATTTTCAAAGCCAGATGAAGTCTCAAGCAACTTGAATGCTATTGACTCATCTGGACCTGCAGGATCTCTGCCATATCTACAAGAAAGGCACTGGAGCAATACACTCCAAGTAGTGGTGGACCCTTTGCGCTGTTGCCATCAGGCAGAGGGAGGCAACCTAAGAGATGGGGAGGAATGGAAGCAAGTCCCTGCTCAGCGTCACAGGAAAACTCCCTCCTTACCTGTCTCTCCTTCTCGTGTTCCCTTTCACAATAGGTTTGAGGCTCTGGCACTTGAGGGACAGGTGAGGATGAGCTGGAAGGTCCACCCAGGAGGTTGTCCAGGGCAAGGAGGTCGACTCCATGCCTCAAGACTGCCTCCACCAAAATTGAAAGAAGGGTAATTGTCTTGGGTGACTCCCTTCTGAGGGGAATGGAAGGACCCATATGTCAGCCAGGTCCTACCCACAGGGACGTGTGCTGCCTCCCTGGGGCCCAGATCAGGGAGGGACATTACTAGGAGGCTCCCTAGTCTAGTTCACCCCTCTGATTATTATCATTTATTGATAGTTCAGGCTGACAGTGACAAGCTGCAGGGTGGCATAGCTAAGTTAGAGGGACAAGGTTCTAGCAGGAGCCCTCAGCCTTCTGCATCTTATGATGATGAAGGCAACAGGGAGACTAAAGGTAAGTACTACTGGAAAACCATGATGTAGTTGCCATCACCAAAACCTAGTGGGATGAGTCCCACAGATGGAATGTGGCTATTGATGGCTACAAGCTGTTTACAGGGACAGGCAAGGAAGGAAGGGAGGAGGCATTGCCTTCTACATCACTGAAGGAATAGAGTGTGAAGCTGTGTGGTGCACTCGACATGCCTGAGGGACAGGATGCCATCCAGAGAGACCCAGAACAGGCTTAAGCAGTGGGACCAGGGGAATGTCATGATGTTCAATAAATCCAAGTGCAAGGTCTTGTCTGGGTCACGGCAACTATTATTACAAGCTGGGGAATGTAAGGATAGAGCACAGCCCTGACAAAAAAGACCTGAGGGTACTGGTGGATGGGGAGCTGGACATGAGCCAGCAATGTGCACTCGCAGCCCAGAAAGCCAACCGTATCCTCAGCCACATCAAAAGAAGCGTGGCCAGCAGGGCGAGGGAGGTGATCCTGCCCCTCTGCTCTGTGCTGGTGAGATCTCATCTGGAGTACTGCGTCCAGATGTGGAGTCCTCAGTACAGGAGAGACATAGACCTGTTGGAGTGCATCCAGAGGAGAGCCACAAAAATGATACAAGGGATGGAACACCTCTCCCATGAGGACAGGCTGAGACAGATGGGGAAAAGAAGGTGAGGTGACCTGATAGCAGCCTTTCAATATCTAAAGGGAGGCTATGGGAAGGGGACAGACTCTTTAGCAGGGTCTGTTTTGATAGGACAAGGGGAAATTGTTTCAAACTAAAAGAGGGGAGATTTAGATTGGATATAAGGAAGAAGTTTTTTACAATAAGGGTGATGAGGCACTGGGACTTGTTGCCCAGAGATGTGGTGAAAGCGTCATCCTTGGAGACATTTGAGGTCTTTAAGGGTCACTTCCAGCCCCAAAGATTCTATGATTCTATGATACCAAACCCACTTGTTGCAGTATAAATAGGTTCTGGGCCTCCACGCATGACACTTGCTTTCTTCAGATGGTATTAATGACTCCTTTATTAAAGCCTATAGAAAGGCTCTGACACTGCCTTAAGAGTAGATGGAATTTACTGAGTGGGTGGTCATGATGTGACTTGGGAGGGGCCGGCATAACTGCTGGGGAAGGCTGCAACAGGACACTGATAAGCTGAAATAACATCATTCATCACCAAAGAGCACTCCAGGTGGCAAACTGAAAAGTGTGCTAACAACTGCAGAGATGAGGTGACATTTTGGGGAGGAAAAAACATTTCTGGAGAATATTCCAGAATGTTTAACATACTCATAACCCCTTCCTCTCCACACTGTAATTTGTGAAGTATTCAAAAAAATAATAAAAAATGACACACATTCACAGAACTGCACAAAGCTTCATTCATCAAACTTTAAAGAGTCACCATCCAACAGACTGTTAGAGTTCTGCTGCCCAAAGCTAAAGCTAGGAGATTAGGATCAGCAAAAATATTTGGGTGTCTGACTCCCAAAACTTTTAGTGGGTGTGGGATTTCAGGCTGCTTGCTTTGGCCATTACGGAGATGGCAAGAAGTGCTAAACCAATTATGGATTTCAAACGTGACACCCTTCTGACTCCCTCATGGCAAATAAGCTATCAGTTCCTTCCCTATCTCTTTTAACTAAGCTTCTTTCACATTATTTGAGAATATATGTAAATGTAAATGTTAAATGTAAAAAGAAAGGGATATCAACCCTGTTAGGTAGTTTGTGTGGCAGCCTTCCCCCAGATAAGCAATTAGGGAAGCATTCCTTTCCCCATGCTACACAGGGCTTTTGGAATCAAATATTCAAATCAAATGTCTCTGAAGTGAATCCAGTTCCAACAGGTGTGAGGCTGCTAGTGGTAACTAACGCAGAAAGTAAGTATAGAGGGAGGTTGTCGTTTTCTGTTATGAGAAATAGCAGCACCGTTCTGGGACACATAAAAAATAATAATTCAACTGCGTAGCCCTCCTGGATCTTTTTGCAAGTCAATTACCTTTTAAGTGATTAGTTTGGAAAAAGTTATGTGAAAAAGGGAACAGGCCTCCCATTTTAAAATTATTTGTATGACTCTTGTAAGTTGTTTATTTTCTTTATAGCCTTAGGTGGAAAGAAACTAAGTGTGCTTAAGGTGGGAATTACCCACATTTTTAAGCAAAAGCATAATCCTACCACACACTCACAGGGCTCAGGCTTGGAAGCCTGTGAAGCATTCACGTAGTAGGAAGCTTAGGCAAACCAGACAACCATGAAGAAGGAGAAGAGAGCTTAAATACTTCTGTTTTTATTGCATCATGGAAAAACTGATCATTTATCTCATTAAGAGGGAGTATTTTTACTGGAGAACTCCTGCTGGGTTTCCTGCTGCTTGTGCTTTAATGCCTGAAAGAGCAGCGTTGTCCCTTGAGATAGATGTTGGCCTTTGTGGCAAGGTAAGGAGGGTAAATTATTGAGAGAGTATTTTTTTTTTTCTAATGTACATAAGTCTCTCTTTACTTAAACAGATATGGCATATAAAATAAATACATGCAACTGCAATTTTTGCTTGCAGAAACCTGATTTACAAGAGCAAGGTGTGTGTGGAGGGCTGGCTTGTAGTTAGGGGTTGGGACTGAGAATCAAACAACAACAAAAAGAATTAAAGGTTCCTTTCTCAAACTCCTGTTCTATCCATGAGGGAAGCTGGGAACTTGTTTACAAGGATGCTCTGAATACATCCAGCACAAGTACGGGATGCTGGTCTGACACTGCTGGTGGATCAATCAAATGCTCAAATTCTAATAATTTTCACAAGATAGCTGAAGGTGTGTTCTGGCTTTCGAAAGAACTGACAATTAAAATTTATGTTTATCAAATACCTCAACAAAATCTTAACCTCAGCTGTAGCTTTCTTGCATACCTGTAATGTGCTTATTAACAATGTGATCAGCCTTGGTACCTACCTGTGAAGGTTGTTCTGCCCTGGTCTTTGGGTGTTATCCCTGGCCACTGTCTACCTCCTTCAATCCTTATTTTTTCCAAGTTTAATTCTTAATGAGAAATAAGATTAATTTGACAGCAGTGGTACTCATATGGTGCTGAGAGTGGAGGGAAGCACCCAAAACGTGCCCCAATTTTGGCTTTATGACACCAGACAGCTCCTTATCAGTTTACAGAATAGTAACATGTAAAGCTTCCACATCTTTCTGGAGGCACTGTAATACTGGGGTGAAGTGAGAAGTGGCTGGAACAAGACACTGATTGCTCCAGCAACTCCAGGAAAAGCCATTTACCAGACAAAACTCACATCACAGATACATGTCTGAGCTTAGTAGGATCCTACATAGCACAGTATAGCATAGCATAGTGTAGTCTTTCTAAGCCAAATTGTTTCCAGCCTAGTTCGAATCAGCAGTACCAACTGCGCATAAGAGCTCTTCTTCAGTTTTGTACTTGCATACATTTTGCAAGATTTGTCTCAAAATCCTAGATGCTACTGCAATAACAAAAGCGTCATATAAATAAAGAGTAGCAGCAATCTCAAGAGAGTAATCAAATCTTTCTGATGCACAGAGACAAATTACATTAGACTCTGAAGGTGACAAATATTGATAATGTTGGATGTTGAAAAAAAAGCTGATGTTTTGATACCACATTCCCTAACAATCCATCTTTTCAAAATGTTTTCAGGCATATTATATTTCATTAAGACTATCATGTAATTACTCCTCTACCTTGGACAAGGGTTTTAATCTAGATGTGATTACAGGAATTTAATCATTTTCTGACAAAGGCTCGTATTTCTGCAGTGTTTTCAAAGATAAAACACCTGGTAGATGTACAAGGCATTGCACGTTATACAATCATACTATACAGGTGGGCTTTATTATTCCACATCTCATATTTCTGTGCACATCCACATTTGCTCTTTTAAAGGCCTCTGTACAACATATGCTGATGATGCAGTCTAAAAAGAAATTACATACTCCTCTTCAGAGAAATTCTTTACAACAGTATTTCTAGACTAGGCATCTTCTTCACCTCCTGCCCAAGGATTTCCTTTCAAGAGAAGTAGGCTGGTTTCAGCACTGAAACAAAACAGAAGTTGACATTGGTTGCCTTCTCTTTGTCCACTGATGCCATCACTCCATCTTAGAAGGCCATAAGATTGGTCAGGCATGACCTTCCCTTGGTAAAGCCATGCTGGCTGTCTCAGATCACCTGCTCATCCCTCATGTGCCTTAACATGTCCTCTAGGAGGATCTGTTCCATGACCTTCCCAGGCGCAGAGGTGAGGCTCACTGGCCTGTACTTCTCCAGCTCCTCCTTCCTCCCTTTCTTGTAAATGGGAGTGCTGTTTCCTTTTTTCCAGTCCCTGGGGACTTCACCCAATAGCCACGACTAAGCTGTCTCTAAGGTCAGCTTCCCAGGAGATCTCATCCAACAATTCCTTAAACAATTTTTTTTTTCCCCCAAACTTCATATTTCTATGCCTTTAAGTCTATGAAATGTGGGAAAAGGGCCTGGCCACTTGGGAGGAATATAGGAATGCTGTCAGGGCTGACAGTCTTAAGGTCTACCTGGAATTAAATCTGGTGAGGGAGGTCAAGGAAAACAAGTCTTCCTTAAGTATGTCAACGGCAAAAGGAAGACTAGGGAAAATATGGGTCTGCTGCTTAGTGAGGTAGGTGGCCTGGTGGTAAACAGGTATGCTGAGAAGGCAGAGATGCTGAATGCCTTCTTTGCTTCAGTCTTTACTGATAAGACTGTCTTGGAATTAAGAGACAGAGTTTGGAAGAAGGACAATTTCCCCTTGACTGAAGAGGAGTTCAGTCAATTTCACCTCTGTCCCTGGAGAGGTGATGGAGCAACTTGTTCCGGATGTCATCTCCAAATAGTTGGAAGAAAAGAAGGTTATCAGGAGTTACCATGGATTCACCAAGGGGAAATTATGCTCAGCCAACCTGGTAGCCTTCTATTACGTCATCACTGGCTGGGTAGATGAAGGACGAGCAGTGGATGTTGTGTAAGATGTAATGCCTCCTATTTATGATGTTTGCCCATGATGTCAGAGGCAGATGTTAGTAGTATGGCAGTAGAGGTTGAATCTTCCTGTTAATATTACATTTTTTTTGCTATGTGACACATGGCAGCAGAGGGGCAGTCTGACAAATGGCATCTGACACAGAAGTGAGGATGAAGAAAGGTGTGGAATAGAATTTCTCCATGTAAACAAAATGGCACCCATTGACACTCCTTGATGCTTGCTGAATGTTTATGGAGATCAAGCAGTGGATGTGAGCACACTGAGGCAGTAGGCAGTGTGTCTCAGCAGAGGTGACAGTGATGTGAAAGACAAACCACATTCCAGATGGCCATGAAGATTTTTACAAGCATGGCATGCAAGCTCTTATTCATTGCTGGCAAAAATGCACAGCTAATGGTGGTGATTATGCTGAAAAATAGGATTTTGTACCTGAGAATGTGCTCTATCAAATAGTGTTATTGTGCTCTATCTGTTGTAGTTTCCAAGGAAATAAATAGGAGGCACTACTTTTGAAGCAACCTATGTATAAATTCTGAATTGCTAGAACATTTCATTAATTTAGAGAAATGAGAAGTCATAAATGCCAATATGAACCCATTAATTATATGTATTTAAAAAGAATCAGTACAGCTTCACGTAATATCCATTTAGTTATTTGGATACATACATGCATTTTATTTCTACCTCTACATGGCAGAGACTCCCTCAACTAAAACAGGTGAATCTTCTACCTTTTAAACATGGCTGGTGTGTACAGACTACTGTTTGTTTTTTATCTCCCACAGTGAAAGAATGAACGCTAAGTCTTTTTAAGATTTTTATTAAAGAATATTCATTAAGCTGTATCAGTCGGTCTTACCTAATCTCACTGAGTTAAAAGTGCAATCAATCCAAACGTACTAAGAAGCATTTCTCTTCAGTCTAATCTGGCTGAAGTCTTGTAAACTTTGCACGGACACAACTCATGCAAAGTCCTACTGAGACGAGACATGTCAACTATGTTTTCAATGAAATCCAAGGAGTCTGCATATCTAGAAACAGCAAGTTACATAAAACTCAAAAAGTTAACTTTGTACTTCATAGCTAAACTGTATACAGCTCAACAGTTTTGCTCACGGAAGCATTCAGTGTCTTTGAATAGCACTCATGAGGCCCTATGATTACAGTATAAGATACCAGTAAAACTGTGCTCCAGTTTTCACCATGATGGCTCAAAAAGACAAAGATCTTAGTATTTGGTTCTATTTTTAAAACCATTTCACAGGAAAAGCATTTCACCATCAACACCCTATATTGTCCAGTGTGACTAAAAAGTAGCAGAACATGACAAATAGGAAATATATACTGCAAAACACAGTTTTGTTTAATTTTTATTTTAGAACATGACTTTCTGAACAGATTTAGTCCGAAATTACATTCACACCCTCAAACTCTATTTCAGGTTCTTCTTGAATGCTTGTGCCTATTAAATAAAGATTATTTTAAAACAGAATTCCAGCATAAATCACTCCTCTATCAAACATTTATAAGCACTGATCTGTGTTCTCACAGCATTTAAGGTGAGAATTACAGTTCCAAATATGTATTGCATAGTTATCTGCATTCTTCTTAGCAGATAATCCCTGGCACTTATTTCAATAATCCAACCATCACTTCACTTATATCCCACAATTTTCTTGCAACCAAGTCATCCATGGCTTTGGGCAGAAGTTCCTCCTCTTTGCAGTCCCCAAAATATTTCCCAGACACACCTTCAACATCAGGAGAAGAGGCCAAATAAATAGAAGTCTGGGCTCCTTCCAGAGGTGTTTTGAAGAAAGCCCATGACACCAAATTGAATAGGGGTTTTGCCAGTAACGGAATATTCACATATCTGCCTAAATTTGTTCTGACAATACCCGGATGAAGTGAATTGACAGTGACTCCTGTCCCTTCCAAACGACGGGCTAGCTCCCTTGCAAATAATATATTAGCCAGTTTACTCCGGCTGTAACAAAAGCTTTTATTGTAACTTATTTCACTGTTCAAGTCTTCAAAGTTGATTTCTCCGTACTTGTAAAGCTTTGAGGATACTACCACAATCCTGCTAGGAGCAGAATTTTTGAGGAGGCCCAGAAGAAGGTTGGTGAGCAAGAAGTGACCCAAGTGGTTTACACCAAACTGCATCTCAAAGCCATCCTCTGTCTTCAGGTATGGACACTGGAATATCCCTGCATTATTTATCAGAACATCCAGCCTTGGCTCTTCCTTTAAATAGGAAAGAAAAAAATAATTTAGTTTTATAATCAATTGTCATGCAAAACATACTATTATGCTTAAAATTTCTCATTGTACACTGTTAGAGGGAAATAACTTCACCTCCAGTTTTCTAAATGGTAACTTTCCAACAGTCTCTAAAGCATTACTGAAAAAAATTGAACTACCACTAAACTGAATATAACTCCAGCAGGCTTCCAGTACATTGTAGTAGGTCTGTATCTACCTTTAACGTGTGCAGACAATACAATCACCTGTTACCCCAGGCTGATAATTTATCTTTGTGACGCATTTGTTTTCCTCTAAAAAGTAACCTGTTTATTATACTTGCAAAAGCACATACATTAATGCACGATAATAGTTTCTAACAAACCTCTGTCATGGGCAAGGGCTCTACCATAAAAAAAGTCATGCAGATATGGAACAAAAAGCATTAACTCAAATAAAGAACATTACCATTGAAGAGAATTTGTCGAAGTGTAGACTCATCATCTCATTGTGGAGATGTTGTGAAAAACTTTGCAAAACAACATTTTTGTGGCTTTAATCACTGGCTTATTTTAAAATTAATACATTTTATTGTGATGTTTGGTGCAAAGTATTGAGCAGAGCTCATGACAGAAAAGTAGGGTTCATTATGTCACTAATCTCAGCAAGTTTCATACAAGTTGAATCTAATAGGCATACTCAAGAACATAGATATGTCTACAGGACTGAGGCCTGACATTTTTATGGTATGCTCAGCACATGCTATTTGATGGATTAGTATTCTGGTTCAAGTTCAGGAAATCTACATAATTAACAGAGAAAGTGGTACAGGTAATTCAAACATACATACCATTTACAATACATCATGCACTTTACGTACCAGCATCCACTCAAAAAATTAAGAGCTTTCCAATTTACCCAAAACAATGACTTTTTTAAATAAGATTAGATTAAGCTCTCTACCTAAACTCTGAATTCAGCACTTTCACCCATGACTCACAAGAATGTGAAGGTATCACAGGAATTTATGCTTCCATGACTCAGAAGCAAATATATTTGCTTAAAAGAAAAAGCAGGATGTGCTTCCTTTACTGCTAATTCTTTAAAAACAGTGTGGAGCCAGCAAACAAACTTTGGGTCATGCCGATGATAAAAATAGAGGATCTCAAGATGAATTTGATACCATTTATTTTTATTTGACTGCCATTACCTACAATGATGCTCAGAGAGCAAAATCCAAATTTGCACTTGTCATTTGGTTTAGTGATGCTGGCACCTGACAACGAACAACAGGTACTTCAGCCTCTGATTTCTGTCAGACTGTTTTACAGAATTCCTGAGGTATTACCATAGAGCATCACTAAGCAAGGACAGGACGGAAGATCTGACCTACTGCAGATCTGCTAACTAGCATTACTTTACTTTAGACAACATTGCTTTATAAACTTTTTGTACCATCTGACCAGATAATTTAATCCACAAGAATTACCACTTCAAGAAGAAGTTCCATTTGTGATATATTCTGAGACTCCTACATTTAATAATCTCAAGTAATGTGAACAATGCTAAGTAGCTGCTATGACCAATTGCATCAAAAGATTACAAAACATTGCTTTGATGGGCAATACTATTCCCTGTAGCTTCTGAGTTGTTTCCATTTTCTCCATTTGTTGGAGCCCCCAACATCTCTATGTCCTCTATGTCTTCCTTTCTTTTTTTTTTTTTTTTTTTTTGCAATGAAGCTAAGAAGTGTAAGATGTAATCACCTGTACTTTTGGAATGGAAAGCTCCCCCATACTTAGGCTATGGGAGTGTACTGTTTCCCAGTCCTGAAGTATATGTAAGTCTTTTTCACCCTATCCTGACAATTTTTGAGTATTCTTCATCTCAAAACACACACACACGCACACACACAAAAAACAACGCACCAGCCATGAACAAAAACAAAACAAAAAACGCAATAAGGAATCACAAGTTCAGAGAAGACAATTAGCATGAACTTGGGCATAACAGCTTCTATAAATTACATTTCTTCTAATTCAGCTGCTTTTGGGATTATTTAGAAAATGAAGGTTAAAATGCATGTCAGTGCATGTATTTGCAGTGCTCCTTTTCCTTCTCTGCCCGTTTATCATTTACAGTCATTTCTACTGGCTTTGCTGATAAAGGAACAGTAATAAATTTACATTTCTGGATATTATGTAGTAAAAATAAAAAGGTTAGGCTATATGTTTCTTTTCTAGCATTTTATATCATTTTGTATACATGCATATTTTCCCAGAACAGTGAAGCAAGATTAGACAGACCTTATCACTGGATTCAAATGTATGAGGAATACAAAGCTCCACTACAGAACTTGGCTTTTTCAGAGAGTTAAGTTTACAGAAGCTATCTGAAAGTCAATGCAACATAGTCTCTCTCAATTTTTATCACAACAGCATCCAGACATTTTTCAAGTACGTAACAAGCAGCTCTCCAAGCTGCACAAGTCACTAAGCCTGGTTTCCTATGGCTTTGCATCTCATGGTCTGTACAGCCAGATGTTGTCAGATGAGTATCTCAGCCGAAGCCTTTCATGGAGTGGAATGCATCAAATGGAAGCTCTGAGCTAAACTCTTCTAGACACATTTCCATTGATAGGACAAGGGGAAACTGTTTCAAACGAAGAAAGGGGAGATTCATATTTGATACAAGGAAGAAGTTTTTTTTACCATTAGGGTGGTGAGGCACTGGCACAGACTGCCCAGAGAGGTGTTTGGATGCCCTGTCCCTGGAGACACTTAAGGTCAGGCTGGACAGAGCTCTGTGCACCTGATGGAACTGTAGGTGTCCCTGTTCACTGCAGGGCAGCTGGACTAGAAGACCATTAAGGGTCCTTTCCAACTCAAATGATCCTATAAGGAGGAGAATCGATTGGCTGTCTCTGACCTCCTTAAACTCAGGTTTTCAGGCCATCTTCAGAAACATTATATATTCAATACTGTCCATCTACTAAATTCAAATACTGCTCAGCATGAGTCTGGGGAGAAGGCAGTAATATGGACACAGTTGTGCGTGGCTGACTCATGAGCCTTACGCTGTGGGGACAAGGCTGAGCTGTAAGACCAACTGAAAACATTAGACACAGGTTGCTTTAGAGCAAAAAAAACTAGAAAGTTACACCCTGTTTCCAAACCAGTCACACCTCACACCGCCCTAGCCCGGGTGCCAGCGGGAGGAAGGAGCCCGGCACCAGGCGAGAGGCCCGCACGGGGCGGAAGGCCCGGCACAGGCCGCGGGCGGTGCCGTACCTGGAGGACGCGGTGGCAGAAGGCGCGCACGGAGCGCAGCGAGGCCAGGTCCAGCTCGCGGACCACCAGCTCGCCGCCGCCCTCGGCCGCCTCCCGCTCGCCCAGCTCGGCTCGGATCTCGCGGGCCGCCCGCTCGGCCCGCGCCCGGTCGCGGCACCCCATGATGACGCGGGCCTGCATCCGCAACAGCTCGGTGGCCGCCGCCCGGCCCAGCCCGCTGTTGGCCCCGGTGATGATCACCGTCTTGCCCCGCATGGAGGTCCCGGCTCCGGCTCCGGCTCGTGCCGCGGCCCGCAGCCAGCGCCAGGCGGCGAGGAGCAGACCCCCGCCCAGCAGCGCCGCCGTCAGCGCCGCCGCGGCCATGGCAGCGGGCCGAGCAGCGCTCCGCCCGGCCGAGCCCCGAGGCTGCGTGAGGCTGGGCCCGCCGCGCCGCGAGGCATTGTGGGGAGTGTAGTCCGGAGCAGCTCGCTGCGGCACGAAGCAGCCGGGACTCGAATATCAGTGTCCAGGGGCGGGAGGGCCACGGGGTGCAGCCCTTAGCTCCGCACAGGGCAAGGTTCTGGCCCAAGTTCCAAGCGCAGATAGTGCTCTCCCACCTAAGTGCAGTCGGAGCCCCAAACTGGGCACAGTAACTGCACAGTTCCCTGCCTTTCCCTTCTCGGCCCTTGCCCTAAACAACCCATCATAGAATTTGTGCAGTTCCCAAATTCTCTCCACCCCAAATTTTTATTTTCCATAATAAATCTCTTTGCTCGTTTAGATAAGAATCACCCTTAGTTTCATAGAGTCATAGAATCATAGAATTAGCTAGGTTGGAAAAGACCTACAAGATCATCCAGTCCAACCATCCACCTACCACCAATAACCCCGCTAAACCATGTCTCTTAACACAATATCTAAACGTTTCTTGAACGCCTCCAGGGATGGTGACTCAGCCACCTCCATGGGCAGCCCATTCCAGCGCTGTACTTTTCTCTTTCAGAAAAGTAGTATTTCCTAATGTCCAGCCTAAATCTCCCCTGGCGCAACTTGAGGCCATTCCCCCTCGTCCTGTCCCTAGTTACAAGAGAGAAGAGGCCGACCCCCAGCTCACTACAACCTCCCTTCAGGTAGTTATAAAGAGCGATGAGGTCTCCCCTGAGCCTCCTCTTCTCCAGACTGAACAATCCCAGCTCCCTCAGCCGCTCCTCATAAGGCCTGTGCTCCAGACTCCTCACCAGCTTCATCGTCCTCCTCTGAACACGCTCCAGGGCCTCAATGTCTTTCTTGCAGTGAGGGGCCCAAAACTGGGCACAGTACTCAAGGTGCAGCCTCACCAGTGCTGAGTACAGAGTTTGCATGTTTTGTTAGTTTCCATGGCAGTCCAAAGAAAGAGGTTATCTCCTTGCCTAATACTAGCAGGTTTCACACCAGGAACAACAATAGAATCATAGAAACATCAAGATTGGAAAGACCAATAAGATCATCTAGAACAACCATCAATCCATGCCTGTGTCCACACTAGAGCGTGCCACTCAGTGTGATATCCACCTATTTCTTGAACATCTCCAGGGGCAGTGGGTGACTCCACTTCCTCCCTGAGCAGCCTGTTTCAATCCCTCACCACTATTTCTGAGACAAATTTTTTATTAATCTCCAACTGGAACCTCCTCTGGTGCAACCTGAGGCCGCTTCCCCTCATCCACAAAGCTGAGCAGTATGGTTGGTACGGCAGAAGGAAGGGATGACATCCAGTGGGACCCTGATAAACTCAAATGGTGGGCCTTTATGAACCTAATAGGGCTCAACAAAGCAAAGTGGAAGGTTTTGCACTTGGGTCAAGGGAATCCCAGATATGTATACAAACTGAGAGAAGAACTCCTGGAGAGAAGCCTTGCTCAGAATCACAGAATTGCAGGGGTTGGAAGAGACCTCAAGAGATCACTGAGTCCAACCCCCTTGCTAAAGCAGGTACCCTACAATAGCTTGCACAGGTAGGCATCCAGACAGGTCTTGAAGATCTCAATAGGAGACTCCACAACCTCTCTGGGCAACCTGTTCCAGTGCTCTGTTACCTTTACCGTGAAGAAGTTCTTCCCCATGTTAGTACGGAACTTCCTATGTTCAAGTTTTAGGCCATTGTTCCTTGTCTTATTGCTTCAAACTACTGAGAAGAGCCTGGCCTCATCCATTTGTCTCCCACCTCTCTTTAGATATTTATAAGCATTTATCAGATCCCCTCTCAGTCTTCTTTTCCCCAGGCTGAACAGACCCAGGTCACTCAGCCTTTTCTCATACAAGAGATGCTCCAGGCCCTTTATCATCTGTGTGGCCCTCTGCTGGACTCCTTCTGGGAGATCTCTGTCTTTTTTGAGCTGGGGAGCCCAGAACTGGAGACAGTATTCTAAATGTGGCCTCACCAGGGCAGAGTAGAAGAGGAGGATCACCTCGCTTGACTGGCTGGCCACACACTTTTTAATGGCCCCCCAGTATACCACTGGTCTTCTTGGCCATACAAGAAGGACTTAGGAGTCCTGGGTTCCATCAGAAGAGAGGTGGCCAGAAGGGCAAGGGACGTAATCCTCCCTCTTTACTCTGCCCTGGCGAGGCCCCAGCTGGAGTGCTGCATCCAAGTCAGGAGCCTCCAGCACAGGAAAGATGTGAAGTTTTTGGACAGGGTTCGGAGGAGGGCCATGAAGATTATCCAAGGGCTGGAGCACCTCTCCTATGAAGATGGGCTGAACGAACTGGGCTTGTTCAGCCTGCAAAAGAGAAGGCTGCAGCCTTCCTGTATTTAAAGGGAGTTTATAAACATGGTGATAGGACAAGGGACAACAGTTTTAAACTAAAGGAAGGGAAATTTAGATTAGACATCAGGGAGAAGTTTTTTACTGAGAGAGTGGCGAGGTGCTGGAACAGGTTTCCCAGAGAGGCTGTGGATGCCCAGTCTCTGGAGGTGTTTAAGGCCAGGTTGGACGGGACCCTGGGGGGTCTGATCTAGTACTTGATCTAGCAGCTGGCAACCCTACCTTTGGCAGGTATGGATTGGAACTTGATGATCCTTGAGGTCCCTTCCAACCCAAGCCATTCTATGATTCTATGATCCTATCACTGTTACCTGGGAGAAGAGGCCAACTCCCACCTCGCCACAACCATAAGGTCTCCCCTGAGCTTCCTCCTCTTCAGACTAAAAAATCTCAGTTCCCTCAGCCACTCCCCATAAGACTTGTGCTTCAGGCCCTTCACCAGCTTCGTCACTCTTCTTTGGACATGTTCCAGGGACAACGATCTGATCATACTCCTTTGATGACTTCAGAAGCAGCTGTGTGTTCTTTTTTAGGTTCCTTGGCCTGTCGTTGTTCCTCTGATCCTTGCTGGGTTTAATTTGATTAGATGTTAGACAGATAACCTAGCAGAGCCCTTTTGAGGGGCTGAAGTAGATAGAAGGTGACAGGTTAAGCTACAGGTTCCTAAAATGCAGTTAAGATCTGAGGAAAACAAAGGCTGCTGTTGAAAAGTATGGGCAGTATGGCCTCAGAGCACTAATATTTGAAGTGCGGCCTTGCTGCTTTGCAATAAGTGTTACAAAAGTGGTCAAAGAGCTTTACTTTCTGCTGTAAATGTAAAATGGCACCTGTAATAACACACTTTTAGCTGGACTGTATTGTTACACTTTACCCATTTTCTGTAGCCTCTGGAGTCTTACAAAGCTGTCAAATTTAGAGGCTGGCCTGTCACATTAAAGGATAGATGGCATTCACATCTTTAATACTCCTTCTTTCTGAAGGCTGAATCTTGTTTCCCATTTCTTCTCTGCTTTGAATTCTCAGGACCTGTTCATCTAAATCAAGAAGGCATCCAGACTTAGGTTTGTAAAGATCCCATCTCACCTACATCATAAGAACATGCAGAATGTGTCCTCTTGTCCCTCCACCATGCCAACTTAGCTTTGAATCTTCAACCCAAATTCCTTTTTCAGCCACCATCTTCACTTCATTTGCTCATATCTTTCTTACCCTCTCTAAATCCAGGCCATGTTGAACCATCCCACAGGAAGACAACATTTCTGTGAAGGACACCAGAAATAAAAGCTTGGTTGCTGAAGAAGCATAGAATCATAGAATGTCTCAAATTGAAAGGGAACCCAACTCCTGACTCCACACGGAACTACCTGAAATTCAAACTCTGTATCTGAAAGCATTGTCCAAATGCTCCTTGAACTCTGGCAGTTTGGGGCCATGACCCACATGACCTGGGGAGCCTGTTCCATGCCCACCACCTTCTGGTGAAAAACCTTTTCCTAATCATAGAATCATAGAATCATAGAATAGCCTGGGTTGAAAAGGGCCATAATGATCATCTGGTTTCACCTCCCTCTGCTGAGTGCAGGGTTGCCAACCATTAGACCAGGCTGCCCAGAGCTACATCCAGCCTGGCCTTCAATGCTGCCAGGGACGGGGCATCCACAACCTCCTTGGGCAACCTGTTCCAGTGCATCACCACCGAAAAAATTCCTCCTAATATCTAACCTAAACCTCCCCTGTCTCAGTTTAGAACCATTCCCCCTTGTCCTATCACTATCCACCCATGTAAACAGTTGTACCCCCTCCTGTTTATGTGCTCCCTTCAAGTATTGGAAAGCCACAATGAGGACTCATCGGAGCCTTCTCTTCTCCAAAATCCCCAGCCTGATCCCCCCCTCTGTTCCCTGTGAGGAGCTGTAGGCTGCCATGAGGCCTCCTCTCAGCCTCCTGTCTGCCTTTAGTCAAGACCTAATACATTTGGGGAAATGAGCAAGAAATTCAAGAGGAAACCTGTGAATCTTTAATCCAGTTTCTTGTGGCTGGTCTGGATGTGATAACCATTTGCAATTGTAACCTCCTCTTAACTGTCATGTGCTGATGTGATCCACAATCTGTTCATGTTGCTGCAGTCTGCTCTGAGGCTGACTTAAGCACATGTCACAGCCAAAGAGATGTATCAGATTTTTCTGCATTTTTCTTGCCATCTTTCCTGTCATACTTCTCAAACAGTTTAACAAGCTGTATGAGTACCACATCTAAACACATCTGATTCTTTGAGGGACCTCTTCTTTGTTCTCATCACACAAAACTCTCATCACTCTTTGCTATTCACTCCATTGTCAGTCTCATGACTACACCAAAGAGTACTTTAACCAGCTGACACCATTGTGTCTGCTTGTGACAGAGATGGGTTTTGACATTCTTAAGCTGGTGCAAGGGCCATAACTACTGTGACGTGTTCTTTCATATACTCTGCTGAGAGAAAATTCTGCCTCTGGCAGGTGTTGGAACCTTGCTTGCTTATACTGCCTAGTGACCTTGCTGAGAAGAACTGTAAGAAAGGGACGGTTTGTTTATGATGAGATGCAAAATTATAAGAACCAGAATACTCCTCGTTAGAGGAATAGATCCATCCTGCTCTAGGTGCAGGATGAAGAATCTGCTATATATCATAAGGCAGTGGGGATTCTGACAGTCAGCTCTGATATACCTACTGCCTGAGAAAACTGAATGTGCTGGAGAGGTTGCTGTATCAAAGATCCTGCCAGAGTCTATCAGTGACCAGTCCATCCTTCACTGTAAGGAACATTCTACACAGGAGCTCTTTGGTGATAGTGTGATCAGAAGTTGCTTATCAAAGCAGGGATGACATTCGCATTTGAATGCTGTTGGTCCCAGGTATTACTGAGCAGGCTAGCTGAAAGTTTTCTTAAAATAACAACCTGCTTCACTGCATTCTTTACCGATGTATTGCATTCAAGCAAGTGCATGTATTCTTTTTAGCAGTACTCCATGTCAGTGCAGTTACACATTCTGGCAGAAGGAGGGTATCTGAGGATCCTCCTCAGGATGTAGGAGCCCTCTGATCCCTGGGTCTTTAGAACAGATCTACATTGCAACTCATGCAGTGATGATCATGGGTTTATATATGTGGATTTAATATGTGAACCTTTCTTCTCTGTATTTCTCCATACATGCTGCAGTGCTGTCGGGACTGATGCTGCAAGGGATAGCCCTCTATTACTATGTATGTACAGATCAAAAAAGATACAAGAACTGGAAGCTCCTAATCATGCCCTGGCCAGCATGTTTAGAGAATCACAGAATTATAGAATCGTAGAGTCACCAGTGTTGGAAAAGACCTCCAAGATCATCCAGTCCAACTGCAATACTCCAATAGCCTTAACATCTGTAACGCTAACAATGCATGGGTGTAGGATGACTGATCATGTTCTGCTTCAGCAAGGCAGGATCAGTCTTCCTGAAGTTTGCAGCCATGCTTTTGTGGTGAAGGTACACGTGCATTTTATACTTCACAGCTAAGGAATATTTTTTGGATGCCTTGGAGAGCTGATTCTGAGGTCTCATACGAAAACATCTGTTAATAACTTTTTTTTATTATCTCCATTTGGTGAGGTAACTCTATCCCATCCTGGCAATGACCAAGCCACAGTTATTCATTTCTTCCTCATCTTCTGGCTGAGCTATAGAAATGTGATATATTTTGGGCACAAAGCCTTTAACACTTATGACATTCCAAGTACACCAGAACTCTGCAGTACATTCCATCAAATAGGCAAGCTAGTGTGTGAACACAAAACCTTTCCAGTGCTTTCTATTCAAGTCTTGTACAGAATCATGGCTTTCATCTTTTGTTTCCAGAGATCTTTGTGGCTTGGATGAGAGCATTTAAAAGATTAGCTACATTTTTGGGAGGTAAACCACAATTAATGCAATGAAGCTTTCTGCAATAGCAGGACAGTTCATCTGGACAGAAGAGACTGAACTTTCTCAGAGGCTAATGTGAGATTTTGGAGTGAATTCCCATAGGAACCACAGATCACCACAAGCCTTCACTACTGTCTTTTACTCCCCCTGCAAAGCACATTCTTTTGGTTTTGTCTCTTCTCATATAAATACACAGCAACAGTAAAAATAAAACAGGACACTTGTTCCACTGGGGAGGGAAAGAGAACAAACACCACCTGACAGATGTTAACTGTGTCACTTGGAAGGCATTCAAAAGCATGGATGACACTGAGATACAAGAACTTAGCACAAGAGGTAGATTAGACCTATGGTGTAATTTTACATGAATTCATGTTGCAGCAGACACCTGCCCCCTGGAAACTCTTCTGAGCTTGCCAGATTCAGTTCATGCAGATCACAGAACAGATGTAAATACTTTTATGAATCTAATCAAGAAATAAGCAGTTCATTAGTCTTTGCCTAAGTCATTATATTCATAGCATCTCTGACACACTAACATGAAATCTGTTGGAACATACATGTCATTGAGACCTCTACCTCATACCTCCAGTTGGGCTGAAAGCAGTTAACTGTGGTTCTGGTTTCACCTGGGACGGAGTTAGTTTTCTTCAAAGTGTCTGGTATGATGCTATGTCCTGGCTTTAGGAGAAAAACAATGCTGATAACACACGGATGTTTCTAGTTCTTGCTGAGCAGTGCTGCACAGAGCCAAGGACGTTTCAGTTTTTCAGCTTCTCGTACTGTCCTGCCAGTGAGGGGGCATGGGGGGAACAGAACCAGAAAAGGTGACCCGAACTGGCCAAAGGGATACTCCATACTATATGACCTCACGTGAAAAAAAAACAACAAAAAAACACCCTATAAGACTGTGAGGAGTTGGTCAAGGAGGGCTGCTGCTCAGGGACTGGCTGGACATCCTCTGGCTGTAATGAGCAATTGCTTTGTGCATCACTGGTTTTCCATACATACATATTATTATCATTACTGTTACTTCTCTCTTCATTTTCTGTCCTGGTAAATAGTTTTTATCTCAACCTATGAGTTCTGCCTTTTTGTTCCCCCAGTTCTCTCCATCATCCCACTGAGGCAGTGGGGTCAACGAGCAGAGGGTGGTGTGGTGTTCAGCTGCTTGCTGGGTTAAACCACAATGGGTTCTAAATACCTCAGGGAGGAAAGAGACAGAATGACGGATCACATAAATTCATTTTGCTCAGGAAATTATACTAAAGTCTCTACACAGAAAAAATGACAACATTCCGTAAAGCCAGCTTTATTATAGTAGGAAAACAATATAGAAAAATAAAGGGTTCTTGTAAACACAGTATCAAATATACTAATATTTCAGTTGAAAGACAGTCACCCATGGAAGTTGAAACCTGCAGGTAACAAAGCTACTGGAAGCACACTTAACAAGGTAGTGACATACAGGTAAACTGGACTTGTGGTAATTTCAGAAATGAACAGTAAGGGCTATATCTGCAGATGTTTTTTCTTATAAATAACCCATTACCAGCTTTTTTAGAGAAAATATTACTGCTCTGTCTCTTAAAATATATCTCAAACTATAAAAACAGTACAAATCTCCTTCTAATGTTGAAAACACAGTGTTGTATCCAGAAGGGTAAACAAAAACAAACCCTAAACCACTTAGGAATGCTATTAAAATAACTCTGAAAAACTGGCCTATATTAAAAATATTTCATTTAAAGGTTGTTCTAGCCAGAAGTCAAATATTTAAACAAAGTGCTTGTAGTACACAAATGTAGAGGTTTTCAGACCTACTAGTATATTAGAGGCTGGCTGAGTCAAGAACTTTATCCGTAATGGTACCACCCAGTCATGCAGATTTTTGGTATTTCTGAGCAACACCATAGGGAACATGTGCAGCTATGGTGCCTAATTTCTGTGCTCCTTCGATGTGAAACATCTGGTCATCAAAGAAAATGTGTGGACGTATTTTCACTAGGATTGGTCCTTTAGGAGCTCCTGCTAGGAAGAGCGCCTCATCAATCTCCAGACCCCAACTACGAAGAGTCTTCAGAACTCGGGCTCCAGAACTTGCTGCGCTTCTGGCTGTCACCAGGAAGGTCCTTATAGGACAATTTAATCGCTCATTTTTTGCATAGAACTTCTTCTGGAGTTTCCCTAGGTCTTCCAGAAAACCTTTCAAAGGACCCTGAGAATGAAATATCAAATGCATAATAAATATTTGCTCGTAGTTCCTAAAATCATTCCTGTGCTTTCTTCCAGATTACCACTTACATACAGAATTCCTTCCCTAATTCTACGATGCTTAGAGCAATCTCTATGTGCAATATCTCTAAGTGAGTCTGCAAGGGCTTACAGACTTCTTACAACATAAAGTTAGAACTATACTATTTCATACCATGTTCTTTAAAAAACATTGAACATATTTTACATTGATCCTCAAGGTGCAATCACTTGTCTGTACAAAGCCCAACAGCAGACCTAATTATGTTGATGTCACCAAAGTCATTCCAGATGAATGACAACATTGTAATTACATCATGATTAAAAGAAGTAAATTATATTTTGAGTCAACTTCGAACATATTGCTTTCTGCAGTACTTTCATAGATTAAGCTTCTATTCTTGATGTATACCATTGTTAACAACAGTAGAGATAGTATTTTACTTTAAGCTAATTTTAAAGTATTTGTGGTCTTCAGACAAATTTCATAGTTCTACCGGAGCATAACCATACATATTACCATTTCCATAGCCTGAATATTCCAGTGTCTGAACTTAACATCACCTATGCAATGTGATAAAGAAAAATTAAAGGAAATCAGTATCAGTCTTTCCTGTTTATAATGAATATAATTAGAATACAACTGTAAGCCACTGTCTCACATATGTTAAGTTTTTCCCTCTGAAGTGAAAGGATCGTCACGGTGGTCTCTTTTGTGTCAAACATGCATTTTAAAGATAGTCCTTGAAAAAGGAAATAAATGGGGCAATGAAACAATAATTCAGCTTCCACAATGAACTGTACACACAAAAAAGGGAAACTGGAGAAATACAGCAGGAACGAGAATTAAACAAGATGTTTTGAAAAGTCATTGATTCAAAAAGTACAAACCTGTGCAAGAGGCTTATTTTCATTCAGCTGTTCATGTTCAAAAAATTTATCCAATCCTTGCTCTTTGACAATCTGTTCTGATTCATCAGAAAACAGAACCGCATCCCCATCAAATGCCACCCTCAGCTGTGTATCCGAGTAAACAACATCCTTGTTGGCAGTGAACATGGTAGCTGATGCAATGCCTGTGAGCAGATCAGAGAACTTCAGTTGGCCTGTCCGGCAAAGTCATTCATAGAATTATCCGCAGTTCAGTTCCAATGGTTTATTTATGGTGACCTTTATATATAGTGAGCAGAAACCATTCCCGAAGTTATTTTGTAATGGCTGTTCTGTAACACATATATATGAAGGCTGTCTCATTGAAATAACTCCTTCAATAGGCTTACTTTCCGTTCTATATAACACACAAAGCTGGTCCCTAAGGTCTTCTGTAAATGAGACAAAGCATGAAATTCCAATTTGGCTCTGAAGTCGAAATATTTGCTTTTCTTATTAATATCTTCTGCTTCTAAAACACAGAAGTTAGCTTTTGTAACTCCTACCAAACAAGTGATTCAATTCAAACACAAGTTGAATGGGAACAAGGAGAGATGCACGGGAGTTCAATTCCTGGAGGATGGCAGCAGGAGAAGAGGCAGAAAGGTGAGACAGAGGTAGAGGCTGATTAAGTTAACATTACCAGCAGACTGAAGGGTCCGAGGGGAAAAATGCAGAGAAATATTGTTAAATAACAATAAATGATCAGTTTTTGGCATATGTAAGAATGAATTCCTTCATTTGATGAAGCAGCACTACTTTCTGTGAAAGACAAACAGTTCCTAGATTCATTTTTAACAAGCTCAACTGAGAGAGAACAAAGACAATTCCAACCTGCTTCTATAGCTTCCTGCACTTTCTCAGAGTCTGCTGACAGGTACAGGTTGGTAAGGTACGCAGTCAGATAACCAACAGGACTTTTTCCTCCCGTCATGCAGAAGCGTTCGATTGTTAAGCCTGAAATAAGAACAGCACAACAAGGTGTGACTCCACTTGACACTACAAACCTGGAAAAGGAAGCTGTGAAAAATGACTCTAGCCTGCAAGTGACAGTAAGCTTAAAAAAGGCGAAGCTGTTCACTGCTATATCAACAAATTACACAACTTCAACTGACTATGATGTTTAATCAGTCCTTCTATCCTCAGAATTTAACACAAAATCCCTTTAAGAAGCAGAATAACTGCTGTGAAAGAACGTGTATTTGGAGCGTGAATACCAAAGAAAGAAATGAACTTACTCTCAGAAATTAGGATTCACACCTGATTAAG
This sequence comes from Numida meleagris, assembly GCF_002078875.1. Classification (NCBI taxonomy): domain Eukaryota; kingdom Metazoa; phylum Chordata; class Aves; order Galliformes; family Numididae; genus Numida; species Numida meleagris. The sequence continues at coordinate 101,443,447 of NC_034411.1, forward strand.
TCAGAACTTTGGACCAAACCCTGTTTAACACTATCTCACTTTGACACACAAAAATAATTATCACCCCCAAAGGAATGGGCGTCAGTATCAAAGGAACTGTTTTCAATAAGGTCAGAGCAGAAAAAATAAAATAATTTTATTATATAACCACAGGCAGTTCTATAAAGTAGTATTTATTTTACCTACCGTAGTGATTAATGCTGTTTATGAGCCTCACTCCCACTTGGGCATGGTTGTTAGTCATCAGAACAATGTCAAATCGTTCTTCATCATCAGGGTACAGTTCGAGAAGCCTGGCATTGACATGCTCCAGCGCCTGCGGGTAAGAAATGTGGAAGTCAACAGACACGTGGAATACGCCTTCCTTCCTCATCACTGTGACTTTAGTGATAGGACTGTCTTAAAGGAGAAATACCTGAAGGTTTAACTTGCTGAACTTGTTTTATTCCTTTCTGCTCTGTTTTTTCCAGCAACTGTTTGCCTGAGCTCATTTTAAGGCAAGCAAGTAGTTTCTTTCGCTGAAAGTTACAGAATGTAATTAGAATGGAAATCCTTTTCCTTGAGATGCTGTGATCATCCAGAATACATCAACGCACTGTTGAACGTTATCAGAATACATACTAGTTCTATGTTTTATTTTTACATTTTTGGCTTAGATGCTGAACTGCAAGTTGTTCTATCTAATCTCCCTTTGAATGTTTTGCTCTGTTTTGGATAGCAAATATTTTTTTCCAGGAACAGAAAAGTCTCTTTTTCAGAAACATTCAGGTTTCCTGCTCGTATTGCTTAGTATATTTAATGAAACATTACTGGAGAATAGTAGTATCCAGAGACGTTCTTGTTCACTTAAATATTGTTCTTGGGAAATCAAGGAAAAGGAAGAAGGGGATTTCTACGGTTAACTGCTTCTTATGAACAAATGTGAATTTGGGTAACATATTTACACAAAGATTTCACTGGCACAGCTCGGGTGGTCAGGGTCAAAGACCATCCATAAGTAATAAGCACCAAATCATATCCTATCAAGCATGATTTGCTTAGAGACATCTTACTGAAATATGAACAAGGCAGATTTTGATTTGAAATCACTTTCAATAGGCCAATACATCCAACATGCTGTATTCACAGTCTGGCATTCTTCTATTTCCTTGATCTTCAATCTGCTTGTCTCTCTCTGTATCCATCTTCTCTCGATATATATTTAGAATCTTATTCCTTTGGAATAATACTTGCATTTTGTTCTACATTGATACACAGATCCCTGCTTTGAGAGCTTGGCCGTTGAATTGAATTCCTTGGGATTATGGCAATAAAGACAACAATGAATCATCAAATGAATACAAGATGGGTAATTTCTCATTAAGGTGCTTTAAAAAGCCAGACCAATTGTTAAGAATTAAAACGTAGGTTTTATAATTAAATTCTGGGATTCTGGGAATCTCATTTTAAAAAGCATGTCTGTCTCATGTGGGACTGTGTTTAGAACTTTAAGTGAGAATCTGGTGTAAGGACTAGGCAAAAAGACAGTATCTGATCATAAGCCTTTGGTACCTTTTTTTTTCCTTTTTGAATTCTCTGCTAATATTCTAGTATACCAAAAATTTCTTTAAAGTATTTGAAATTAAACGGAAGCAGGGAATGCCATTTTTTGTCCAAGCGCCTGTACACTTCCCTGCCCATGGAGATCCCATGATATGGGAACCCAAGATACGGGAACCCAAGGTATGGGTTCTTAAGTTCTTCATGCAAGAGATATAACGCCTTTAAGCTGGTATTGTAAAGATTTCAGTAAAGGAATACAAGCTAAAATAAACTATTTATGTATGCTTTCTATGCCTCAAATAGAAAGTTGTCATCCAACAAACTTACACTTCTGTAGCCTAATGAGTCCTGTCACTAAGCAACTTACGATTCTCATTAAAAGAATATATAAAGAATTCAGATGCAAATAGAATAATGAAAGGGAACAGAGGGCAAGATGCATTTAGCCTGGCATAGCTAACAGTTCTGATTTTCAAAGTGTGAGTCAAATCTTGCTTATATTCAAAAAGAATTTGACACTGAGTCTTAAGAAATCCCTTGAAAACTGACTGTGCTGGCAGGGCTGCTCTGTGGTATTTGCTATAGGTAGGAAAAAATGCAGTAAATTCCCTACTCAGCATGGCCTTCCTAGTGTACGTAGTGAATTATTTCATGACTGTGCTTTTTGTTAAAAGCACCTTTACTAAGTTTGTGCTTTTAGTGCTATTCACAGTTATCTGGTATACTTGTAATAGCATGGGTATTGACATCAATCATTTTTTCAACTACATATTTTCAAAAACTGATCAAATACACTGAAAATGTTTTACGTTCCTGAGACTAGAACTCAAGCAAGAAAAATCTACTTTTAAAACCGAAATGAAATTTTTTTGTTCCTAAAATTGCTGTGGTAGAGCTTATCAAACAGTTTTCCATGGATATAAAATGAACTCTGTGGACAGAAGTTTCTTCAGGTTAGTTCCACTAAAATCTATGTTACTCAAAATCATACATATAACTAAGTGGCGTTTTTTAACTTGCTTTCCATGCTGGAGGCTGCTTGCCTTGGCCATTTTTTTTTTCTTGTGCAATGAAGGCAAAATATTCCATTTCACATCTGCTCCACCCTTGACTCCCAACTAGGGGTCTGCTGCCCGTTCTGATCCTCAAGAATTACTTCCAGGGTGAGAAAGAATCTTAGAATCACAGAATGGCTTAGGTTGGAAGGGACTTTAAAGCCCATTTAGTTCCAACCCCTGCCGTAGGTGGCTGGTTGCCAGCCACCAGATTAAGCTGCCCAGGGCCCCATCCAACCTCCAGGGATGAACACCTCCATGGATGGGGCGTCCAAAGCTTCTCTGGGCAGCCTGTGCCAGGGATCTGAATACATAATTTCTTCCTAACTTCTAATCTAGACCTCCCCTCTTTGAGTTTAAAACCATTACATCTTGCCTTATGTGGGTGCTCCCTGACAGAGTCCCTCCCCATTTTTTCTGTAGGCCCTACTTAGGTACTGGAAGGCCACTATAAAGTCTCCCCAGAGTCTTCTGTTCTCCAGACTGAACAAGCCCAGCTCCCTCAGCCTGTCATCCCAGGAGAGGTGCTCCTGCCCTCTGAGCGCCCTCATGGCCCTCCTCTGCGCTCATATTCCAACAGGTCCATGTCCTTCTTGTACTGAGGGCCCCATGGATGAACAAAGTGCAGAAGGTGGGGTTTCAAGAGAAGAAAGCAATGAAAAATTAAAGCTGGAAAAAACAGTTCATTTCTGGATAAAGTAATTTGATTCATGCCAAGTCAACAACGCCTTTAATTACAGCAGTCCTAATATAAGTGGGACTAAAAAGTGAAACTAGGAATAGGAACTAAGGGTTGTGGTTTTTTTTTTTCTTTTTAGGGGAAGAGGTTACAACAAACTTAGAACAGTCTGGGGCCCTGTCTTAACTGAAATGGCCTCAATAGGAAGGGCTCTATGCCTGCGCCCAGCAGAACTGGAGGTGCAAGGGCAGGGTTATCTCCGCACAAGGAGGGCTCCCAGCTCCTCCTCTTCCCTAAATCCGCCCTCGCAGCATCCCCAGCGCCCCGGAGCCGCGCACCTTGACGAAGTGAAACGCCGGTCCGGGCTTCAGGGTGACGTTCTCGTTCTCCTGCTGGTACTCCACGTACTTCTCCACCCCTTGCTCCTCGTAGATCCGCCGCTCCTCCACCAGGTCGAAGAGGGCTCGGGAGGAGACGGCCACGGTGATGGCATGCTGGGGCTTGGGCTGCAGGGCGAGAGGAGGGTAGCAGCGGCGCTCCCGGCACTCCGGGTACCCCCAGCCCCATCCCGCCCCCGCTCACCGGCCGCGGTCTCTTGGTCACCAAGTTATCGTAGAAGGCCTTAGCCGCTGCCCAGTCCCGCTCGGCTTCCTGCAACCCGCTCTCTTCGGCGCTGTCGGGCTGCGGCGCGTCCGGCCCTGAGCCGCTCATGGTGCCGGGGGACGGGACGCGCTGGGAGGGAGCGGCCGGACCGCAGCACCGGGAAGCGGCGGGGCCGCCCCGCCCCGCCCCGCTCGGGCAGGGGAAGGCGGCGGGGCGGCGGCTTTCCCTTTCGCTCCGGCTCAGCAGCACCCGCCCCTGGGGCAGAGGGGACAGAGCACGTCCACGCCCTACTTGATGGTAGGCAACAGCCGCCTGCACTGATCTTATCTACAGATGACATTTTATCTGCGGCACTGAGAGATCTATTATTTGCTTTAACATTGGCTGGAGGAAGTTCCTGGGGAAAAAAAGAAAATACAAAATACAGTAATAACAGTCTGGTTGGCAGTGGAGCAGCCTGGGGTCCTCTGTTCCACTCAGCTCTTAGGAATGGTCATTTAGATGATAGCGTTCGGTTTGTGCGTAGCACGCTCAATGAACTGTTATTCTGGCAGATGGACAGGTCCTAAAAAGCAGGATCCTACACAGGAACACTTACATAACATGGCCTACTTATCTTAGGCATACCGCTCGGAAATGCTTCGGGCCTATCTGAACCACAGCAGCGCTCCCCGTGCTGATGGGCCGGAGGTGGCAGTGGGGAAGGACGCAGTTCTGCTGCCTGAGCTCAGCACACCCACAGCCACTGCTGGTACGCGGTGACTCTGCAGAGTCTGCACACAGCACAGTTCAAAGGACTTGGAATGTTTTGAAGGGAGACCCTAGATGTTGCCTCAGCCCCTTGCTGTTGCATAAGCTTTAGCAAATTATGTGTTTTCTGCCTCTCTCCATCCCCAAAAGGCGTAGTTGTGTTTGCTGCTTTTGCCTGCTTTTTTTTTCTTTTTTTCTTTTTTTTTTTTTAAAACATGGTTTCCCTGGGCAGAGAGGCTTATGTGATTATACCATCTGTCCATCGTTCCCTAGTGATGCCCAGTTCCAGATGAATTTGGCAGGAGGATAAAGATCTCAAAGAGATTTAAATTCTCAAAATGTTTAATGCCCATCATCAGCAGCCTGCAGGAAAAGCCTGTACTGCAAATGCAGTATATTAATCTGCTTGTTCTTGTGCTACATAATAGTGAATGAGTGCTGCCTGGCCGCCTGCTTGCTCCAATCAGCCCCACTGCCCATGGCCCAAAGAGCACAGGGGGTCTGGAAGCAGTAGGAGCTTTGTGGAAGGTAGGCAAGGGGCAGAGCTGACCCAACTGGGGAAGGAGGACTGGAAATAAGAGGTGCGTGTGGAGTACCTGAGAGTAGAGTATTAGGAGGTCAGACAGGAAGAGAGGAGTTGGGGTTATTGTAAGCTGTTGTTGTCAAATTGCAACGTCAAAGGCATAACATAAATCTGAATGAATCTGGATTTAGTGGCTCTGTTACTAATAGGTGTAGTTTGCTGACGATACAAAGCTGGGGGGAGTGGCTGACACATCAGAAATCTGTGCTGCCATTCAGTGAGACCTGGACAGGCTGCAGAGTTGGGCAGTGAAGAATCTGATGAACTTCAACACAAGCAAGCGTAGAGTCCTGCACTTGGGGAGGAATAACCACAGGCATCAGTACAGGTTAGGGGATGACCTGCTGGAGAGGAGCTCTGCAGAGAAGGACCTGGGGGTCCTGGTGGGCAACAGGTTGGCCATGAGCCAGCAGTGTGCCTTTGTGGCCAAGAAGGCCAATGGGATCCACATCAAGAACAGCAAACTTAGCAGGTTGAGGGAGGTTATCCTCCCACTCTACTCTGCCCTGGCGAGGCCACATCTGGAGTACTGTGTTCATTTCTGGGTCCCTCACTTCAGAAAAGACAGGGATCTCCTAGAAAGGGTCCAGCGAAAGACCTGGATTATTAAGGGCATGGAGCATCTCCTGCACAAGGAAAGGCTGAGAGACATGGGATTGTTCAACCTGGAGAAGAGAAGGCTGAGAGCGGATCTTATAACTGTTCATAAACATCTGAAGTACAGGCATTGAAAGGATGGGGCCAGACTCTTTTCAGTGTCGTGCAGTGGCAGAACAAGAGACAACAGGCAGAAACTGGAACACAGGAAGTTCCATACTAAGACAAGGAAGAAATTCTTTACAGAGTGGGTGACAGAGCACTGGAATAAGCTGCCCAGAGAGGTTGTGGAGTCTCTTTCTCTGGAGATATTCAAGACCTGTCTGGACACTTTCTGTGCAACCCACTGTAGGGAACCTGCTTTAGCATCTAGGTTGAATTAGATGATCTCCAGAGGTTCTTCCCAACCTCTACGATTATGTGATTCTTTTCCCTGAATATTGATCTTGAATGTTTCCATGCAGTGTCTGTACTCTAAGCTGCTCTATGACATACTGCTGAGAAGCCCCTCTCCTTCCTGCATTCAGGACAGACAAATCCCTGTATGCCTGTCAGCATCCAGCATGGAGAAAAGCTGGAAAAAGGGGTTCAGCCATAGAACAGCTACTTCTGGTCCCACTGCCCTGCTCAGAGGCTTCAGAACCAGCCTGAGGAGGTGCTCTCTATGAAGATGCTATGTATGCATCTAGTCCTGGTTAAGTGCTGCAGGTGGTGAATTGACTTTTATTGAATGGTGTTATTTTTGTTCCTCCCACCCAAGGAAAAGAGCTATTGCTCAAGGACTGAAGACTCCTTTTAACCTTTGCAAGACATCTGAAAATGTAAAATATGGTAACTTGGTTCTGGGCCCAAACAGTGCTGTTGAAGTGCTGCTGCTGAAAGCAGTGCTATGCTAACATAAATATTTAACTCTTGGAGCCCACACGATATCTCCACATAGCACTCATCTGTGTGAACATATGCACTGAGCTGAGCTGTCTCTGTTCTGTGCTCCACTGCTTGCTGCTGACATACCCTCCATTTCCTCTTGTGCTGGAGATGGTGAACTTCAGGCCCAACATGAAAGCCTTCCAGCTTCAGCACCTTATAAATGAAATCTTGACTTTCCAAATGCGGCATGTAGCTGCCTTATCTACATCTAAAAAATGTGGTAATGCCCATGGAGTTCCAATAAATAGCTATGTCTTGCTTTTACTGAATCTCCCGGGGAGTCTGAGAATAGGAATGGATCCAAAATGGAATGACTTTGTGGTTTCTGAGCTAAACTCAAAAGGAAAAGAATTTTCTGCCATCACCCATTAATTTGTAAAGTTGTAGGGCATTTGTATTAAAACAAAAAGAATGTGTGTAACTCTGTGTGTGCCTTTTTTTTTCCTTTCTTTTTCAGTAATTGTGCAGCAAAAGTAAGCAGTGTACATGCCCTGGGCTGCTGGAACCAGCAGAATGGGAAAAAAGTTCCCTTGCCTGAGCGACATATATTTTTCCAATATTAAAAACAACCACTAAGTAAGGTTTGTATGTTCTTCTCAGGAAGGAGCTCAAATTGTATTATTAATGGAAAAAAAAACAAATACACTTACTTCTATCTGGAAGGATGTGAAATATTTCCAAACATTTAAAATACTGAGACCAGGAGTAAGGAAAAGGCTCGCAATGGAAGGACCTCTTCTGCCTTTAAATTTGTAAGTCCTAATTCGTATCATGCACAATTATATCACAGTCATTCGGTCTCTGGGGCCTGATTCGGTCATGCCAGGCCCACCTCAGGTTGTGCCTCCTCTGATCCTTTTATGACTAATTGTGTACTAACACATTCATTTGCAACAGAAACATAAGTTGGATAGTGATTGACAGCTCATGTTCTCCTAAGGCTATCTATTCTATCTATCTATCTATCTGTATCTATCTATTCTATCTCCACCATGGTTTGCATGACTCATTCCAGTGTTCATGGGACAGGTCATGTGACACCCAAACCCAGCAGTACAGAGGTTGACAACTGTCATGGAAGGAGACTAATGCACTGCACACGTCCTCATAAGAGGAAGGCAGAAAGATATTTATCAATATAAAATAGATACAACATGGTAATTTGAACAACGACATGATTTAACAAGATTCAAAATGGCTAGAAATCCTTGGCCACTTGCTACACAGAGAGTGAGGGTGCATAGTGAATCTAAGATTGAATCTTAGCAAAGCAAGTATAGCTTAAAAACAATCACTTACTGAGGATCTGTTGGTGAGCCGTCACCACATCCCAGGTGAATCTCTACGCAGGCATTAAGTAACCTCAAGAGGTGTCCCTACTCAAGGGGAGATTCTGGTGTGCAGACAGCTGCCTGCAAGGAGAACTCTTTAAGGGGCTCTCAGGCTGCTTGCTGTTTATGGGGTAAGATGAATTGACTCATGTCAATATAACTTAGAACTGGTTCTATCTGTCATCATGTGTCTGAGCACTGATGGTGAAACCTTGATTGTTATTAGTCCCAAGGACAAGGTCTTTTGCACCCCATGGTATGCACTGTGCCTTGGACATAATGGCCAGGCTGGGTGTGGGGGCAAGGAGTGCACTGTCACAACCACCCAACCTGGTTGGGTGACAACCCAGCACAAGTACAGAGGTTTGCTGTGTGGAGCATAAGACTTTCTGACCTCTGATCTCTTTTCTCTAATAAATCCTGTTTAATTATTGCAATGGCAGTTTTGTTTCTCCTTTTACTGAGCTTTTCTATTCCTTAATCTTGTCAGGATGAAATTGGTAATTAAGCTGTGTCCTTAGCTTTCTGGACATTTCTTCTCAGGGCTTACTACAAATTTTCCTAGAAAAGGATAATCCATATTGTATTTATACAACTGAACTGACTTGCTAACTCTTCTAAGCTGACCAACAAGCTGTGAGCTTACTTTCCCCCAAGGAAGGCTCATCATGTAATTGCAAGCATTCAAAATCAAATCGAGGAGAATTATGAAATTCAGAAAAATATTATCTTTACCTGAGTGTTAGCCTAAAAATATGGTAAAATAGTGTCTTAGCTCCAGGACTGAATATTCCTGCCCCCAGCTAGTAGTTTGCTACTGGAAGAATTAAGAAGGATTCAGTGATTTCTCTTACAACAATTGAGCAGGAGTGCAGCTTCAGTAATCCCTGCTGTCTCACCAAGAAGGGGTGGAATAAGACAGGAGTACAGTCTTGCTGAAAGTCCATGGTCAAAAAAAGCTCAAAAAAGGTGCATATGCTGTAACAAAATAATTATATTGGTGCTTTCTCAGCTAACTCAGGGAAGAAACTAATAAAATCATAATTCTGTATTAAAAGCCAAACCAAACAAAACAGCAATGCAACTACCACCTCTGAAAACAATAGCAATAGTAATGGATTTATCTGGTCTGATTTGTAGTACCAGAATTGTGCTGTGTTCCCAGATGAAACAGAAGAATATCTGCGTTAACAACCACACACACAAGACAGAAGGTGGGTAAATTACACATGCAAATCCCATGGGTTCTACAGAGTGAAAAATACAGTGCCTCTGTTATACAGAGATAATTCTTTAAATGTTTTTTTTATTATGCACCAATTATCTCGTTGATAATAGAAATGAATGGAGGCTCCAGCCAAGCAAACAGCTCCACTCAGGAACAAGTCTGAGCAAGACCGAGGCCTAAGTGCTGAAGCTCTTTTGATTCATTTTTCTGCAACAGAAGTTATATTATTGCAGGATTCACCCAGGTAATTAAATGTGCTATTTTGCATTAAGTGCCCAGCAATGTAGCATTAGATTCCATGAAGGTTTACGTATTAAATTTGGTTATAGTCTTTAATGAGAAAATCATATTGAGAAAGACTTGTAGGTTGTATTTTCACATGCTTGTGCAGAAATGCCTTAGATATAGCACTTAATCCCTCTCGTGCTACACTAGTTATATTTAACAAAAATAAGAGGACAGGCAAGGCTGTTAAATGGGTTTCTGCAGCCCATCTGAGCAGAATGTGGTTTCACACTTGTTTCCTGGTCGGAGCAAGGTCTCAAAGTTTGCACTCCAGTGTGATTGGGGGAAGTAGTGCACAGTCCCTGGTGTGATGATGGAGCGGTTGGTCCTGTGGGCTTTGGGCAGAGGTGGCAGCAGAAAACCAGAACCATTGGAACAAAAACATCTGCGATGCATTATGGCACTGGCTGTCTTTCATACATATATTGGGAAAAACAGAACCACTGCTTTGCTAAAACAGAACATCTGCCTTTCAGCTTTACATACATAGAAAGCTTCACTGCTCTGCCCCCGTGGTGCAACACACAAATAATGGGATCTACACAGAACACTGGGAGGGGATTTGACCACTAAGATCATCCAGTGCAGCTGTCCACCTACCCCTAATGTTGCCCAGTAAACCATCTCCTTCTGTGCAGCATCTCCACGTTTCTTGAACACCTCCAGGGACAGTGACACCACCACCTCCCTGGGCAGCCTGTGCCAGTGCCCAACCACTCTATCTTGAGAAGAAGTTTTTCCTAATACCCAATTGAGAGGTGAGCTTTAACTGCAGAACCATCTAGTTCCAAGAAGAGGATTACAAGTGATTAGGGCAGCATATGGGGAAAGAGGAGCCAGAAATATAAATATGGGAGGAGATTTAGGGCTTCCCTAAGCCATGGCTTCAGACCTGTCATCAACCTGCACGCGACGTGCCTGTTATTTAAATTACAGCGTGACTCCACTTTGCAGGGAATGTGTATCCCATTTCTAGTTTGGGTCCCCTCCCTCCTTTTGGCAAGTTAAGCATTTGGGAGAAAATGAATGAGGACTAAAAGTGATGATAATGTGTTATTGTTTGTGTTATGCTTGTTACCAAGGGCCTCAGAAAGCACTGGGGAGCTGCTGTATTTGATCCTGTAGGAACACACAGGAAGGTGCTCCCTATTTGACGTCCATCCTCCCCTCTTCAGTCCTCTCAGCAGAAAGAAGATGACTTTTGCAGACCTCTCTCAGCTCAAGCATGAAGTGTGGGGCTCGCACAACTGCCCTGCTCCTCGCGCCTCCCTGCAGCCAGCTGCTGCCTCAGGCATGTGCAAAGCAGTGCCTCAATCCTGCACTCAGCCCACACACGGCCCACTCCACGTCCCTGGAAGTTTTCAAGAAAAGGATAGATGTTGCACTGAGGGACGGGGTCTAGAGCAACCACAGGCATGGGTTGATCTAGGTGATCATAGAGTCATAGAATGGCCTGGGTTGGAAAGGACTTCAAGGATCATCAAGGTCCAACCCCGCTACCACAGTCAGGGTTGCCATCCGCTAAATCAAGTACTAGATCAGATTGCCCAGAGCCCTATCCAACCTGGCCTTAAACACCTCCAGGGATGGGACGATCTTACTGATCTTTCCAACCTTAATGTTTCTATAATTCTGTAAAAACTGGGTTGCTGTTAGCACCCCTGGTGGAGGGGGCCAAGTGACATTGGTGAATTTGTGGGGCTGATCTGCAGACAAGGGTGAGACCCACAATGAAACCAGAGCTCCTTGTGCTATGGCTTCTCCTTTTATCATGTAACATATAATGTTCCTTATACATTTACATCAGCTCAAAGCACAGTACAGCACTATCCATGCATCAGGGAAGGGAACGCTCCAGCAGTCTGCTTTTAGTTGCCTTGAATGCACCTTTTAAGTTGTATTATTTACATCAAAGCTGTGTTTGATTTTCTGTTTTCAATATATTTCTTGAAGACATGGAATAATAACACTAAGAGCAACAAAGACAACAACAGTAATAACATAAGAGCAATGTTTCCAGGAGGAGGCTTTTATGATATGTAATTCCATAAGTGTCTACATCACAAAATCCAACAGAAAGAGAAATTCAAAGGCCTTTCAGTAGGCCTTGAATCATACAACTGGGTTATACAATCAGCTTCAGCTCCTGACCTTAAACGAAACTCACAAACTCTTTGCCCTGCTTTTGCTGTAATTTCCTTCCAGTACAGAAGTTTCCAGGGTAGTTGCAGTTATTGTGGGCTTCTTCTGCGAGAGAGAAGTATGTGGAGAAGACAGTTCATTCCTCACTTGCACCCTGGAAATGCTCTTCTTCTTCATACAGAAAGATAAGAAGGGTAAACAAGGTTTAAACTTGGTGAATCACTGTGAAATGGGATTGAATGGTACTTCTGGAGAAACTCAGGCAGGGAGCTGTGAACATGAAGCGAGCAGGCCTCTGGCAGTTCCCAATGACTTCTTCCCTGATGACAGTGTCTTCCACTGCCTGCTTTTGGTTTTAATTAAATCACATTGAGTGTTTTTGTGACCTACAGACATGGCCCTTTGCTGTGCCCTGCATGCTCATGGAGGCTGAAGAGATTGTTGTAAATTGTGACTTGCAACTGTGGAATCAGAAGGCTGAGCTGGTCCTGATCTCACCACCAACAGCACTGCTGTGAAAGCCAGTTGCAAAATTTAGGCTGAAAATCTGGTGCCTGGCTAAATTTCAGTTTCAGTAACAAAATATTGTTATATACTGCATAGAAAGAAGGAAAAGAGGCAAAGAGTAAAAACAGATTTCCTGAGTCCGTTTCCTTGAATTCACAGTATCTATGAGTCTACCAATGTGTATATTAAAAGCAGTTCAATAAACCAGTTTGATTTCTTTTTTTCTTTCTTTCTCTTTTTTTTTTTTTTTTTTTTTTTGTTAAAGTGGGAAAACTGCTAAACGGGCTTACTCAGACATATTTTCTGTACTTTCCAGACTCAAACGAATATATAAGCTTGTCATACCAGAGCTTTCCGTTATGGTTCTCTTGTCTCTAAGGCAGTGTATCCTCACGGCCTTTATTTTGGTGGGGTGTTTTCCCCGTTCACTCCAGTTGTCCTTTTTTCCATCTGTTCCAATTCCAATAACCCCCCCATGAACCAAAATAACCAAAATTCTTTTTAGTATACCAATGTTTTGCCAGGATTTTGTGTCATTACGTTTCCTGGGATACTAAACAAGTTGTTATTTGGATTGTTGTAGATCATTAGGATCCTAAGTCATCAAGGCTCTTGTCTCAAAAAGCTGTCCATAAGCAATTGGCCAGGAATAAGAAATGTGAGCTGCTTCTAAGCCCTGACTTGTGTGTCACTTGGTTTGTACTCATTGCATTTCAGCAATATTTACTAATTATTTCTTTTCTAACAGCTTTTGTTTACCAACAAGATGCCAGATTTCTTGTTCTTTTTCTGCACTTCTTAATCTTGTGCCTTGTGTTATTACATTTCATGTCATTTTTCATCTGCTAGCTTCCAACATCATTCAACCTTACTGTACAAATTAAAGTGAACTGGATAAAATTTACTGACTTCTCAAAACTAGGTAAGACTAGGGTCATTAACAAAAATTAAGTAGAATCAGATTAATGAATGACTCAGGAGTAATTACCAGCAGCCAATGAGTTTCTCCAGGTCCCATTTAGTTATTTCTTCTCCACCTTAATATTCATTTAATGATATCATATAAGAAAAAGATTCAGTAATAAATCATTATATATTCTGCCAAATCATATAACCAAAACAAAAATCTTTACAGACCTTCAAGATTTGTTTTGAAGTACTTCTTCTGTATAAAATCAGATATTAATGAAAAAATATGTATTCTTGCATGACCTTTGTTGTTATTCTTGCATTGCCTTTGTTAAAACTATCTGACGTTTTATTCAACATCTGTTAGCTTCCTTCTAGTTCTGACTCAAAGCCTTGAATGCTACTTAGATCTTCAGCTTATTTACAGCTGACTCAATTAATAATTGTCTATTAAAAAGCTATATGCATCTATCACTGTAGATATTGCTTTCTTAATATCCTTACCATTTACACCAATCAAGTAAAAATAACATTGCTTCTTATCCAGCCTGGAGATATATGATGAAATCTGCTGTTTATCAAATCCAGAAGTAATTAGTGCTTATCATTAGTGGTACCATTTGTTCTCCAGCCTATCCATTCATTTCTGCTGTAATGACACAGTTCCTGGTGATATTTATATCTCTAATAATATCACAGATATTTGGATATGGTATTTCTCACTGCCTTCTCTAATCAGTTTTATGGTTTTCCTCCCAGTGCATGAACCTCTTTCACACGACATCTTTAAAGTCCATGGTCAAAATTCCATCCTTCATGCTGAGAGTCAGATATCTTACATAGAAGAATTTCACCCTTCCAGATATTGGCTTCTCTGTCCTGGAATAGGCTTAAATGAGCCACAGCAGACTGCCAGTGACAAAGTTTGCATACAGCCCCCGCAGAAATGAAATCGTTAACTCTTAGCAGACTTCTTCAGACATTGAAAGTGGCACAGGAAACACTGGGTTTGCTCTGTTGGCTGGATATTTGAAATGGAAAAGTTGCATGATATCTAGACAATCGATTTCTTCTGGTCCTGTGAGAATCATCTGAGATAGAAACCTCTCTATTAAGCTCCTTAGATCTCCAGTTAAGCTGAATTTTATCAAGTCATTCCTCTTCACCAGTCATGAACATCACAAAAGTACCATTGAGATCAGGGAAAAAAACACTGTATTTTGTTGTAGTTTCTGTCACCATAACAGATTCCACATATTGCAAGAGCACCAACCGAAAGGTTCTTGATTCTCTATAATAGACTTCTGTTTCTTTTTTTTTTTCTCTTCTGTGGGTTTCAGCATGTTGGCAGAAGGTTTTTGGGGATCTGGGTGAGAATGGAATACAGTCACTGCAGATCTTAACTTCATGAATTCTTGCTAACTCAAGTCTATCTCTCCTGAGCACATGTAAACAGCTTTTCCAAAGTCTCACAACTTGGCAAATCTAAGTTGATTTTCAGAAATATGGCAAGATTTTCTTAAAAATATTAACGTGAGCCAAGGAGTATATTATTCCCAAACTGCATTCTGAGAGGCAGATGAACAAATTTTGCTGAAATAACTTTTCTCAGTTGAGGCTGAATTTAGAATAATAATAATAATAATAAAATGTTGCAACGACTTAAACTTTGGCAAGGTGGAAAATGTTAGTCAGCTTAAGTTATAGCTATTAATACATATTCTGCCAAAGCTGTATTCATTCCAAAATGGGAGAACTCTTTGCAGTTGAGTAAAAAGCTGTGAAATAACTGGTAGCCACATTCTTGGGTTTTATTTGGTGCCAAGAAAAAGACTCTAAAGTGTAAACCATGCACTGCATATGATTCTGATGAAAAGCAAAAGAAGGTAAGTAGTCAGATAAATTAAAGCACAAAAACATAGATGAAATGAATCTTTCAGAGGATGTGGACACCAATTTCATAATATGTCCCAGTAAAGTTGAATTACATTGTGAAAATGTAGGAAAACAACAGCCGTAACATTTGGTGTATCAACCATTCTGGTATCATACAAAAACCAATGGGCTACAGCAGGCACTCTGACTGAAGCACCCACGCTGTGCTGGGATAACTGCCCCTCATCCTGCAATGCCACCAGGAGGAGCCTGGTATCAGGACCTCCAGGACGCCTGACTCCACCTTTTATAATGGTTTGCAATGTAGTGGCTACTCTCAATTAAGGATACATAAGTAGATAATGTGTTTGTGATGGGTAAGAGCACTTATGACTCCACTCCTTCTCAGTACAGGTGAGAATGAGGTTCTTCCTTGCTCTTGCCTTTGGATTTTAGAGTATGACCTTATGAGGAACGAATGAAGAATCTAAGACCTCTTAAAATACGTTGGTTTTTTTTTTTTTTACATCCAGACACTGCTGAAATGGTAACTGTATAATGCTTTTCGTTTCAAATTTCCTGTCAGTGGCTTTCTTATTATTTTAAGACTTAATTGGCTTTTTAATTTGCATTTATTTTGAAAGGTTGAAATGTAATTAAGGGGGGAAAATAAGCAAAAATATTTATATTATGCAATAAATGTGCAAAAATGACTTGTGACATAAATCATGAAGATGAGATGAATTATGATTGTTTTTCTAGAAAAAAATGTAGTCTCAGAAAATGCAAATAAATCTGTAATGAAAGGTTGAAAAGAGTTTTCTGACATTCAGAAAGATGCTGCGGCTGGTGCTTATGAGAAGGGAGAGGAAACCAAAACCTTCATAAACCTGCCGATTAATAAATGCTCTGGTGGCACATGACGTACTGCACAAGCCATGCTGCTCTGCTTGCATCCACAGAGTGGGAGTGCCCAAGGCAAGTGGTTTGGACGTGCTCTGTTTTCTGATTTTTACGTATGTTACCGCTGTTGTCCGAAGTAGAATGCATATACAGTTGTTTTCTAAAAAAAAAACTTTACTCATCTGCTCATGTTGGAATTAAGGTTTTTGGGCAGATTTCTGCATTCCAGTCTCTGGAAATGCCTTTGCCTATGTGGCCTCAGTCATTTATAACATCATGGTCAATAGGGAGCAGGTTAATTTATTGTTAGTGATACCTCCATCATTTAGTGAAGAGCCTCAGGCTCTTTGACGTATCTTCCCTCTCCCAGTGTGTCCAGTAACATCTATCCAGTATTTACTTCTGGAAAAATATTATAGAGATAACAAGGTGGTTTTTGTGTGACTTTGTACCATATTTCTTTCTAATCGCCTGACAATGAAATACATCATCTGAGTTTTCCACTTCATCAGAAACATTTTTTTCTAACAGGGTGTTCTACTCCTCCATAACACCGAGATGATCAGAGTCCTGGCAGGGCAGCAGTCTGTCCAAGTGCCAGCAGAGAAGCTCCCACCTGACAGCAGACTCAGTCTTCTGGTCTAATGGACCATGGTGGTGCCAGCACATGTGTCTTCTGGGAGATAGGAATGTGGATCTCACGCAGCAGCAGGACTTTTTTTTCCTTTACAACAGCCGAGCAGAGCAGCAACAGTGCCATTGATTCCTGCTGTTGCCGCCCTGCTGAACGCCAAGACAGATAAACTGTGGGATGTTCTTAGCAGCTCCTCCATGGGGTAGTAAGATAAACATGAGAAACGTAAGGAGATATTAACGAGTAGATTGTAATCCATTTTCAGGAAACAGCATTTTCTCCAGCAAGAGAGATTGAACTTTATCAGAGGGGAAACTTCTCCAGGAGGACTTGCCAAAGTAAATCTCTTTGATGCAAATGGTTTAAGCAAAGACATTCACCTTTATCTACTGTGTGGTGACCTGCTCTTCTGATACAAAGAATAATTATGGGTGTTTTTGGAATTGCTGTGGTCTGCAAATACTCCAAATTTAAGTTTTTAATGTTCCCATTTCACCACTCTGATCTTGGTCACCCACATTTCTTTTAATTTTAGCGTTGCCTAATGCCTTTAGATGTTGCTTGGAAGGGCTTCACTGCCTTTTGACGGATAGTTTAAAAAAAGGCAAGTATTTTTTACCTTTAAGTTTTATTACTGCGCCTGTGCTAAAAGGAATAGCATCTGATAAAGTGAATGACCCACAAATAACTTGCCCGAAGTGCAGAACACAACAGAGCAGAAAAGATGAGTGTTAGCTGTTGAAATTAGTATTTTCGTGCAGATGGATGTTTGTGCCAGTTTGCCATCCCGGACGTTTTCAGTTTATTTTATTTGTGTTACAGTAGTAGTGTCAATGTAGTTAAATATAGCCTCTGAAAACAGGATCTCTGCTTGTTTCATTTGTATTCTACTGTTCTTTCATTAAACATTTCTTCGTCTTTGCAGAGCCAAATTCTTATAATAATAAATCAGAGACACCTAAGGTTCTTGCCAAGTCAAATATCTACAGTTTCTGGCAATTATGTAATTTCCAGATTTGCTACAGTGACTCTTGCCGATAAGTCAATTGTCATAAAAAGAAATGTTCCAGACCAATCTTTATTAGGGTGTCCTTCACTGATCTGTGTAAAATAATCCCCCTCCAGCCCCACTTTCTTTTAGAAAAGAGAAACATAATTACAGCTTTTTCCCTTGCTATGAATGACTCTTCATCATAACAATTTATATCTGGAAAATGTCACAAGAAAATGTGAAAAAGGTAAGTTTAAACCAAAGAAATCAGGCACTGCTGTTATTAATAGAACAGCTCAAAAATGTTTCCCATGATGTGTTATAATGGCTCTGTCTTATAATAAAATTTAACAGTGATGTATTTCCCTTGTTCTCAAGTTGATTTTGTATTAGAAGTCCAGACAAAAGTAATTTGTAGCAAAGGTCCCTGATCCAATGTCTGTATATGGAAAAGACTCAAAGGACTTTGTGCCCATTTAAAAGCCCTTTAAAATGATTAATGGCTAAATGCATTACAAATTATCAAGTATTTCGCACTGACAAAACAGAACTTATTCTGAGTTTGGGCCAAATTTCCCTTCCTTTGTACCTAGGGTGAAATATCACACAAACAGTAATTGTGAGCACCCATTCAGAGTGGTGATGAAGGAAGGGCAGATAAAAAAAAAAAGTTCAACTTTTTTTTTACCCATTTTTGCTCTTTAATGGTGTTTTATATTTAAAATGGTGTTTGCAATCCTCATTGTCACCTGTCTTGCAAAATGTTCTCTGAACATTTCATCGTTTTGAAGGCAAACAAGGAAGAACAAAACGAAATCCCAGGACTAAGCTGCAAGTTCCCAATTTCTGGTCACTCCTGGAAGTGATTCTGGCACCAGCTCTGAAAAAGAAGCCTGTCCTTTTCTGCACTTAAATGCTAATGATTTATTTTCCAGCTCTCATTGTAGTTTCTTCTTGAGTTAGAAGGCAAAGCCAGGATATACAGAAGTGGCCTTTTGGGGCCAGTAGAGTTGGCCAATCTCATTAACCAATGTTCATTTGAAATAGACAGCTAAAATATTACTGTTGTTTTTGCACAAGTAGAAATGTTCATTTCTAATACAAAGAATAAAAAACATAAAAAAACCCAGCAAAACAAAAAACAACCAACCAACCAAACCAACCATCAAACAAACAAAAAAAATCCCAGAGAACCAAAAATCCGTGTGTTTCACTACTAGTCAAAGAAAGAAAACACTTCATACCTTTGCATCCCTTGTAACTACCGTGTTTTTCCCTGGTGGTGTTTTGGACTCCTTGGTGCTGGTAGTGGCTACCTCAGCCAAGCAGAGATATCGGCAGATGCCTCATGCCAAACACAGCGGTTCATTCATTCATGCTGTGATGCTGGCATCCCTCAGAGGCATGCTCAGGCATCGCTCACTTCACCTCCAGCAGCTTCTATCAGCAGCTAGCACTCAGGAAGTTGGCAGCGTGCCTTTGAGGAATCTGCTGGCTGCCACCTCTGTTTGAACTGCCACGTGGGAACACCCCACACCCGGTCCAAAACCTGTTGACAGCTAAAAATATATCAAATTATAATAATTATTATATGTATTTAATGACTGTACGTTTACACAATTTTATTAGGTCATATGCTTACTTTATGCAGGGAGCTTCAGAGAGCTGCTAGTTCATGGGTGTCCAGCCTTGCGGCTTGCCTGGGCCGCATTGAGTGAAGATGAATTGTCTAGGGCCACATCTATGAAGGTCGCTCTGAGAGTAATGCCTCCTAATTATTTCCATGGAAACTGCAACAGGCACAAACAGCACACAGTAACACTATTTAATAGAGAAAATTCTCGGCTACAAAACACTTTTTCAACACATTCACGACCATTAGCTGTGCATTTTCACCAACAGTGAACAAGAGCCTGCGTGCTGCACTCATAACAATCTGCACCAGCAGAGGTGACCCACTCTCACTGTCATCACTGCTGAAATGCACCACCCACCACCTCACAGTGCTCACATTCACTGCTTGGTCTCCATAAATGTTCAGCAAACATCAGTGTATGTCAATGGGTGCAATTTTTCAAACATGAAGGAATTCAATTCCATGCTTTTGCTCCGTCAGCACTTCCATATTAGACATCATTTTTGTCAGACTGCCCCTCTGCTGCCATCTGTCACATGGCAACAAAATGTAATGAGATATTGGTGGGAAGGTTCAACCCCTACTGCCATACCACCAACATCTGCCTCTGACGTCATGGGTGGATATAATACAATGGGAGGCATTACTTTCAGAGCAGACCTCATAAAATATATAATATAGTTAATGTATATAATTAACAAAACTTATTTTAATTTTTTTAATTAAAATTATAAAAAAGATAGCAACAAAACCATAAAACTGGTGGAATATTTAACCTTGTTTCTGTGAAACTAGTGCATCAGTCTGGTTCGGTGGCAGTGGGTGCAATTCTCAGTGATGTCTCAAGGTGTTTGTCGGAGATTTTTGATGAAATATTACTTTTCCTGTGCTTCATCATTGAAAATAGCTGTTCACAGATGTATGCGCTGCCAAAACACAATGACATGGGCAGGGCTGATTGTGAAGTGAGGGATATTTCTCTCTGGTAAGAGAAGTCTTATAAAAGTCTGGTGAAGAGACATGATCAAATTTTGGATTGTGTCACTATACATTCCATATGAAAATCTGCAGATAATGTATTTATGTCAACTGAAATTGGAGTTGCAAATAAACCAGAAAACTGATAATTTTTTTGGCAATTTTGAAACCTATTCTCAAATTCCTTTAAAAAAACAGAAAGTACAACTGCATATTTTTTTGCTGTTCACAGGGCTATGTTCAGCCAGTGTATCACAATGCATCAACTTATTTGCCATCACTTCAGTTATCACTGCACTGTGCCATCCCCATGTCTCAGATTCTGCCCAGACAGTGCTCACCACTGTTTCATTGTAGTGAGTGATGGGTGCATGCCCAGGGCTGGGCTGGGATGCCTGGGAGGAGGCAGAGCTGCTGCCATGATGGCATGGGGCACGGGGCGGCCACAGGACAGGCTGGGCTGCATTGCAGGTTGGACATGCCTGTGCTAGCTGCTTACAAATATGTGAAACCACTGATCTTATGTGCAAGATCACTCCTTGCCTTGCCTTGCCTTGCCTTGCCTTGCCTTGCCTTGCCTTGCCTTGCCTTCCCTTCCCTTCCCTTTCCCTTCCCTTTCCCTTCCCTTTCCCTTCCCTTTCCCTTCCCTTTCCCTTCCCTTTCCCTTCCCTTCCCCTTCTCCTCCCTTCCCTTCCCCTTCTCTTCTTTCAAGAGGTTTGAAACACAAAGTAAAAGCAGATAGAACTGAATTGTCTACCATCACAGAAACATTGTGGGGGCCATAACATGGAGGAGGCTAATTAATCATGCACAAGTCACAGCCAGCCTGTGAAATATCATGGAACAAAAAAACCAGGCCTCTGTATGTCTGTTTATCCATTAACGTATTATTTTCCAGTTTCTGTCTCTTTCTACAAAACACTGTTTTTTTCCTCCATGCATGTTGTGCCTTGATACTGCGCATGTAACTCAGTTAACAGTTCCAAAGTTTGGCAGGTTTCCAGTTGCCCTCATGTCATCTTTATGAAATTTGAAAACATTAGGTTTGTACGTATTATCTTTTGAAGCGATGATATGATTCACTATCCTGGAACTCATTAGCTGTATGGGTCTAAAAAACGTGTATCATGGACAAACTCAACTGTTCAGTGATTTGTCTAGGGGCAATGTTAGGGTCAAAATTAAAACCACAGTCCTCTTCCATCTCTTCCCTTCCCTCTTTGTATTAGCATGTTGTCCATAATAAATAAATAAAAATTAATTTTGCTTCTCGGTATTTATAGACTTAAGGAGAAGTCTCAACCAATAGAAAAATCCCAATATTCATTCAAGCAGGCTCGTTCAAAACTTATTAAGCACTCATTCCAGTACTAATATTTTATTGTGCGTATGAAATGGTAATACTGTTCAGTTATTTCACGATACCAATACCAACAAAGCATCACTGAATGACAGGATGGAAGGGACCAGTGGAGGCCATCAGGTCCAACCCACTGCTCACAGTACCATCGAGCTTTGCTATCAGCTGTAAATAAGGGCTCACCAGGCTCTCAGAGGGGGTGCCAATAAGGGCAGGGGTGTTTTTTCACTGCCTAACTTCTCACCCTCCAGCTCATCCCAGTTTTGTGGAGTTCAGGGATGTGCTTTTTGGGGCTTAACCCCCAGGCTGGCATCTGCTATATCATCCGGGCATCCTGGAAGCCTTTTCTAGCACAATTTCCTTTCTATCTTCTATGGCTAGGCTACTAGGTTGGGCAGGCATCTCTGAGCTGGAAAATAATACTGGGAGAAGGGCTCAGGCACCATTCCATGATGGCCGGACTTGGTGTCGTTATGCTCCTGGGCGTGATGGAACAGCATCAAGCAAGCCCCTTCTCCACCATGCCCAAGCCCAATATGGAGATTTTATGTGGCAGATGTGGCCCCCATTATGCTCACTGAACTTTGGCAGAGAGGAGATTTTATGCTTGTGGACGTGAATTGTGTCATGCCAGCTGGCTTCAGAGAAAAGGATAGTTGTTTTTTTGTTGTACGTAGATAAGCCATAAGATCCCACTGAAGGCTGCTCTGCTCTGCTGTAATGTTGCACTTAGGAAACAGAGGAGTATGCTTGACTGACAGGAAGGAGTACAGCAAATGGGCTCTCTTCAGCTTGTCCCACTTCCATGTGCTGGAGCTAAGAAACTCAAACATTCTTATCTGTGTCCTGAGACCGGGGCAAGAACAGAGAGATCACAAAGGGACTAGGAGCAGGACGCAAAATTAGCAGAGTGAATACAGCAAATCTATTAACATCTAATAATTCTGGCATTGCTTGGAACAGGGGATATTTAAGAACATTTCCATGGTATTAGTGCATCTCCCATCACTATATTCAAGTATTAAAATATGGATTATAGCTAACATTAAAATTGCCCGCATGGGACCCAAGAGACCCTTTGCACTTTGGTGAATTACAGGAATGCTTTCAGAGAAGTAGATTCATTGATGCAAATAAGGGAAAATCTACTCTTAAATTTATGACTAACATCATAATACAAGCTAGATCTGAGGGATTTCTTTTTTTTCCTTTTGCATAAAACTATATATCTACAGTTATCCTAACAAGTAAAAACACTGGTTTTGCTGAGCAGTTATCTTTTGGGTCTGTGGAGCTGACATAAAGTATCTTAGCAAAAGCACTCTCTCAGTTGCAGCAGAGCCAATATCTTACAGCTGTGACTGTGCTAGGAGAGCTGCCATCAGTATGGTAGTAAAAAAGAAACAGGCAGGAAATAGATTTCACATTCTGGCCAAATATAACAGTATGGAAAAATGTTTATGTCCTGAATCAGGACAAAGGAGTGAGAACCTAAAAACATCACGGGCTGTAAATTCAGAAGATATGGTTTTGGTTCGGATCAGCAGTAACATTTTGTTTTGGCAATTTGGAAATGTTTTGGTTGTTTTTAATATATATTTTGTGATTTAAGTTTCTTAAATTTCTCTGTAAAAAGTAATTGTGGGTCATAGTATGATCATTTCTGGAGACAAAGTCTCAGTTACTTCAGAAAACATTTGCAAATGTTTTTCAATCCACTTCTTGTGACCAATGTTTCCCCTTGAAAAACGTTTTATGAAGTAATCAATATGTTCTAATTTGAAAAGTAGAACAAGACTGTTCCTGACCACCTCACTGATGTATCCTTAATGACAACAATTTTCCTTGGTCAATGAGGCTTGGAGCAATTTGTATGAATTCGAATCACGCATGTGGGTGCTGAAGGACTGGAAGTGATAACTTTGTATGTTTCAGCAGTTTTATATGCTCTGTCTTCATTTGATGGAATTGATGGTTATTTTTTATTTTCTGATAGTGTTGCAATTCTTTCTGCTGTATATACAGATGTCAATGAGCAGAACTACTCCCAGTTAGTGACTGTTTTGGTTTGCCTTTAGGTTTGAACTAGACAATTAAGACAACCTAAATACTCATAGTAGTAGTTCCATGAGTTAGGGCACGTTGAAAATAAAAACTGGAGTGGAATTTTTGCAAAGTCTTATCCCCTGCTTTTGTTTTATTTTATTTGTGTGTGTGTGCGTGTGGCTTGCAATATTTAAGAAAAACAGAATCATAGAATCATTTGAGTTGGAAGGAACCCGTAAATGTCATCTAGTCCAACCCCCATACAATGAACAGGGACACCTGCAGGTTGATCAGATGCTCAGAGTCCCATCCAGTCTGACCCTGAATGTCTGCAGGGCCGAGGCATCCACCACCTCTCTGGAGAACCTGTGCCAGTGCCTCACCACCCTAATGGTAAAAAACTTCTCCCTCGTGTCCAGTCAAAATCTCCCCTTTTTTAGATTGAAACCATTTCCCCTTGTCCTTTCACAACAGACCTGGTAAAGAGTTTATCCCCTTATCTCTGATAGCCCCCCTAAATATATCTTAAGAGATATTGTGGCAGAGCTTTCTCATACAGACTCATTTTTTTCTCTGGAGGATGACATGCTCACTCACTAATACATGTGCAGAACACCCACAGATCTGCACACAAGACATCCTCTGTTGTTCACAGTAGAATTGATGTTAGCCGAACAAACTGCCAAACTGTAATTAATATAGGATAAATGATTAACAAATGTGATAAAAGCTGACTCTGGGCAGAACAAACTGCTCTTTGGTTTCCTTCTACAAAGAATGGTGGTTTCTTCTAGGGGCTGATTCAAAGCAGCAACTTCCCACAGGGGCTCTTGGGCTGAGCCAACACATAGAATCACAGAATCATAGAATCACAGAATAATGGAATCATAGAATCATAGGTGTTGGAAGGGACCTCTGGAGATCATCAAGTCCAACTCTCCTAGATGAGGGGAATGACCGTTCCTGCAGCGAAACCTTGCTGTCCTGGTTCGTGCGGCACCGTGGCCTCATTCCAGCTCTGTGAGAGGAGGAGACGGAGTTATGTTTCATTTGCTTTGTGCATCAGGATTTCCTTCCAAAGGAAACAAATAGGTTTATAGGTGGGGGGCTATCACATATCATTCCAATTCATTCACTGGTGGGAATAACTTGGGGGGCAAAGTGCAGACCTATCTTCCCTGCTGTATGGATTCTGCTGTGATCAAGATTGCGGGGGGCACCATGGAGCGCCCTCATGCTCTTGCAGAGCAGCTTCCTGCTTCACAGGACCTCTAACTCCCTCCATCAGTGATAGAAGCCGTGTAGGAAAAATAACTACCTACTTCTGAGGTTAAGCTCTTCGATATCTCTCTCTCCAAAGTCTGAAAAACATAAGCCACAAACCAATTACTGTTTCTTTAACATCTGGAATGAAGTCCAAGTGCACTGAGCAACATCTTGCCTCTAAATTTTTACTGTGCATATCCTTTAAAATATGTTGTCTCCCAAAAAGAAATTATGGACTTTGCTGATGCTTTTTTAATATGAGTTTTATTGATGACTATGTCAAAATAAACCTTCTCTGGAGACTGTAGATTCTTTAAATCACAACATGATCATCAGTGCTGATCAAACTCTTCTGCCTGATCTGCAGATACCTCGCCCTTTGTATCTACCTGTGATATTCTTGGTTTTATACACACACTAGCAGAGTTTCTGGAGTATTATTTAAATAGCGATATTATTCAGCTTAATTTATCCCTATAGTAATTTTCACTGTATGGCCTTTGCTGCTATGCTGTAACAGCTAGAAGCAAATGACTTTGCAAAAATGAAGAGAGATTCTTGAGGCCATTACGCTTTCTTATTCCAAATGTTATATTATATACCTACAGAAATTATATGTTAGTTAAAACATCTGCTAAAGTCATGCACAAGCTGTTATTTAACAGCGTCTGCAAATGATCAGATGCAGTCTCACAACCAGGTCACTTAGTCGCAGCAAATTACAAATGCGTTTCAAATAGGATAATTTGACCAGCTGAAAGATATATAGAAGCATTTTCTGAAGAGAAACACTAGAAACTTCTTGCCCATTACTAGGTTTTGATTTTGAAAATATCTCTAGGAAGAGTCTGGGGTCCAAACCACAAAATACAGAGCTGGATTTTAAAATCCTTGAATTTGTGGGATCTGATTTGAAGTTTTAGTTCTGCTTATTATTGCAGGGGATCTCATTTGTGAAATTCAGAGCTGTGTCTGGGTTTGGACTGGAAATTAGTGCAAAGAATGGGGACATATGCTTCCAAAAATCCTGGTTCAGAACTCACTTCTAATTGTTGTCCCAGCTGAGGAAGCACTGATGGCTAATGCACATCATTCAGGAACTCAGTACAAGTATACTTGCGCAAATGTTTCACTTTACTCAATTGGAAACAAATGTAGTGCTTGTGGCCAGACCTGGTTCTGCCACGAGTGAAAACGGTTCCAGCTCCACAGAGCACGAAACCAAATCTTTAAATTTATCGGGTTATAGTTTCTCCTAGCAGTTCCCACCAAACATCACTACAAAATAATCAAAAAGTCAGGAAGTTGTATGAGAAGTTGCTGTCATCTCTATTATTTTGCATTGCTTTTTTATTTGTTTCCAAAGGAAGTCAAGGTTACGGGATGTTGTATTTGTCTCTCTAACAGCTATTGAATTTCTTAGAATCATAGAGTCATTAAGGTTGGAAAAGACTACTAAGTTCACCTAGTCCAACCCTCAACCCATCCCGCCATGCCCACTAACCACATCTCCAGGGACTAATTCCAGCCAAACATGACAGTGGTATACTTGCTAAAGATACCAAGTTCCTGTAGATTTCTGATAGGGTCTGTTTGAGAGTCTCAGAGTCAATCGGAGAAGAATACTGCAATGTGATTATCAAATAGATGCCTTATGGAGAGAAACATGATGAATGGCAGATGCCAGCCTGAGTTAATCCTCAATGAAGTAGTGGAGAATCCCACTCGGAAATCCTAAGCCATAGGAAAACATGTTTAATTAATTTTGTTGCTTTGAAGACTACTGCTTTTTTTTCCTTCTTTTTTTCTTCTCAGGTTTATGCAACTGTTGTGTTCTATTTTGAACCTTGTTCTTTGCAACTCTCGATTTTGACATGATGCTCTCACTGCAAACAACTTCTAAAGCAGTAAAATGAAGTTCAGTTGAAAACACCACTTCTTAGATGGATTCACAGAAGATCAGAAGCTGACTGAATAAAGAAGATAAATAGTAGTGAACAGGCTCCTGAGAATCTCAACTTATTCTTAAGAATGGTGCCTCTGCTTGCCTAGTTAAATTCATTAAAGAAGACAATCAAAAATGAAGTTAAAAGATTGATGTTAATGAATTTAAAAGACTGTTTTTTTTTTTTTTTTTTTTTTTCAGGAACATCTGCTTTAATTCATTCATCAGTTTGGGGGATTTCAATCATGTGGATGGGAAAAGGGATTCAACATGGGAGAAGAACTCACTTAGTGTTGTGAGGCAAATAGGGCTAACTTACCTGCTGGGAATACCATAGGAGGAAAAAATAAAGGCAGTGTATTTCAACTAATTGCAAACATGATTTGTTTCTGCCTTTGCAGAGGATAATTTTCAATTTGAAAACTCTGCTTCATGTCCTGAGGGAAGAAGGCTGTACGACCTTTCATTTTCTGTAGTTCAGAAGCCTGTCCAGTATACAACAGTGGCCAGTGACTGGAATGAGATACTTCAAGGGAAACGACAGTTCATCTCTTCTTTCCTCAGAACCCCCCAACAAAGACCTATTTAAACATGCTACTATAGAGATGGATTTGCGCCGAGGATAATGAGGTTTTAAATGTAGACAATCATACATATCAGTTCTTTGCAATGCAGGACAGGAAGCAGTAATTTTTAAGGGTCTTGATGTTGGTCTGATGACTTTCTAGACCGAGTCAGTGGGATTTATTTTACCATTCATTCAGAACCATTCTGAGTCACTGTAAGAATGATCTTTATTTATTTATTTTTTTTTGAATGCTTCACCTCATATATTCCAACACTACTTCTTGCTCACTTCTGAAACTTCATGAGGGTTTCAGGACTTGTTGCACACACTGTAGAGCATGCAATCCCCAATTAACTGCTTTAAAAAAATATATATTTTAATTAAAGCTGAAAGTAAACATGACCTGAATAAAATTTTGAATCCTTCTTCTTTGTACTTTGTTTTCTATACCTATGTTTAGCATCAAATCAGCAGATGGATCCAATCCTGGAAGGGGCCTATTTTTTGTTTCAGGCATTCCTGAATCTCATGAAAACAGCCTCAGGATATTACTTTTAATATGTCTAAGCATTTGTCCAATTTGCCCTCAAACTTCAGTTACAAATCTAACCTATCTCTGGACACTAATGGCCTGTGTATAATAAAAAATGGACTTTTAGCAAGCTGCATTGTTTTTGTCAGTCATTTGGTCTTTTGAGACCAAATGTCCCAACGTAATGCTAGTTCTGAAGTATTTTATGGTATCTCTTTTGTAATCCTCTAAAAACACTTTATAAAAATAACTTATGTCATATCTGTGAAATATGTAAATGATATCATATTCTTTGGGGACATTTCAGTGTCCAAATACTTTTGGAACTCACAATATATAGCTTGTCTGCTGCACCTAAGAAAAAAAATCCTGAAATCCAGCCATCCTTCTTTTGTAACCCGAAAAAAAGCTGTTTCACAATAGCTGAAGTGCTACTATGATTTTTTTGTGTGCGTGTTTCCAAGCTCCTGTGAATTCCCTACAAGCCACTTGGAAAAGGAAGGGAAGCATGAATTTAAATCAGTGACATTATCAACACAGAACGCTCAGTGTAGGAAGTAAAGTTATGTGATAATGGCACGAGATTAAAATACAAGAGACAGATTCACATCATTCCTGGGGTCACACTGAAAGTCCCAGAAACCCTTTGTGGGTTGGTTTCCTGACTGGGTTAGTGGCACCCCTGAGTCTTAATTTCTTGCCTGCCTGATGGAGTGGTAGGTGTCCCTATTCACAACAGGGGAGTTGGACTAACTGGCCTTTAAGTGTCTCTTCCAACTCAAACAATTCTATGGTTCTGTGACTGTAAAATCTTTGAGGACAAAACTTTCATTTATTAGAAATCACTGTGCTATGCCTGATATTAGGGATTTTTAGGGCTGGGTCTTGCCTGTGCTATTATAATGGAAGTTTGAAATAACAAGAGTACAATGTTTCTGTTGCGCAGTGATTTTCCTGCTCACAGTCACGTTGACTAGGAGGATTTCTTACGTTAGAATTTTGAAGTCTGTCTTTTCAGCCGTTCATAAAAATAGAGTAACTGAAATACAAGGTGATTTTGCATCTTCCTGTTTCTGGCAGTGAACTCCTGAAGCGCTTCACGAGCAATAACAATGAACGAACCCTTTGGGCTCTTGGAGAGCTCTTCGCGTACCATAGCGCGGAATGACCACTGGGTGGCTACACTGCCCTTCTGCATAGCGGAGCCCTTCAGCCGCTCCGTGATCCCAGGATGTAGTTATTAAGATGAACAATGGAAGGATACACTCAGAAATCTGGAAGTATTCAAAAAACAGGCTTCACCGGTCTCTTATTTGTACACTGTGGCCCATTGGCCTGTACACTGAAAAGTTACAGTGCTGTTGGAAAACACCATCAAGCAGCAATAAATGTGCAGGGGGAGAAAGGGAAATACGGAGATGAGTTAGCAATAAAGCAAGCATATTCTGCACATTTATCTTGTTACTCTCCACGTCCTGGCCACTGCCCAGTTCAAGCAGCTCTGCTGGATATCCCACTGGTTCAAAACTGCCTTGGATTTTGATTCCTTTTCCTGTGCTGGCATTCACCGGGGAGCTTCCTGCCATATGCTGGCATGAACGCCTGGTGATCGATATAAAGTAGGGCTCTGGCCACCACCACCTGACGTCAGACTGGACGGGGCTCTGAGCACCCTCACTGAGCTGTAGGTGTCCCTGTTCACTGCAGGGGAGTTGGACTAAATGGCCTTTAACGGTCCCTTCCAACTCAAACGATTCTGTGATCTCTTCAGCTCAGCCCTACTGGGAAGATGGTGTTATATGGGAAGCTACGCGTGTGAAATCATCTGTGTTGCTTTGCAACGTTCTCATTTTCAGGGATGAAACCTTCCAAACCAAACTCATAACTGAAGGTCAATGTAGAGATCTCCAAAGAGCTTTTGACACAAGGCAATTGCTGGAGCTATAGCAAGACAAATAATATTAAATGATGAACAGCACCAATGTGACTAGTGGAGCAATCAGCTCAGGTACATCATATCCTGTGGCACTGTGAGCTGGGACAGCACATGTTATTTTTGTGTAATAATGATTGCTGCTGACTGCTGTGAACAGTCCCACTGGAAACGGTAGCAGCAGAGCTGAATCCGTTTCAGTGCTTATTCTGAAAAGCAGTGGTTCTAACTGGTTATGACTGATGCTCACTACTTTTTGGTAGTTCTTTTGTTGTTGTTGTTGCTGTACAGGGGAAAGGCATGATGTAACTATTTTTAAACAGAAAAAAAGTATACGAAGTTTGCATTTACAAAACCAGAGCTTTGCTGCAAATAGAAAAAGGTGCAGTATTTTGGAAATGTCAAATGTTTAAAGCTTAAAAAGGAGACAGAAAAAAATAAACTGTCAGTCAGTGTGAAGGCATCAATAATGCTCCAGCACAAATGGATAGATGGGTCAAGAAAACACCCACCCATCACAATGCCATTTTAACTAAAAGTTAAAAGTTCTATGTTGTGGCTGGCAGAAGTCAGGATGTTAGGCAGGAGAAGGAAAGGGATATGTTGGCAGAGGGAATGAAGTCAAGGAAGTAATTCTGGGTTTGGTGTGCAGTAGAATTCCCTGCCTCTCAATACAGGAATGAAAGAAGGCTACTCAGTCTAAACATAGTGTTGGCTGATTGCTGTGTGCTGTGTGCTGAAAGGTTTCTGCCCTGATGACCGTGTGAGTGGGAGGCAAGCTCTCTGCAACCAGGCTCTACACTGCTGTGCGTTGCTGTGTGATAGGATTTCCTGTTGTACTGAGTAGTTTGTACCAAGAACTTTGATAGGAAGAATTTTGTTTCCGTCTCTGCAATCTCTGCAGTCTTGGCAATCTCTGACCATGTTTTTTAAACGAGAAAGTTTACCCAAACATCTGACTTCATGATGTAAAGCTTTTGTGCAGACTGTGTTCAGCAGTTCTGCATTTATCCACCAGTTCTCTGGTTAGTGGGAGAATATTAGTCTATAGAGCCAGACACAGCTGCAGTGTGCATGGCAGAATGCCCTAGTTATCTGTACAGCCTCTCCCTCACCATGTACCTTGAACGTGCCACAGCTGGGAAATGCTGCAGAATGAGTGAGTGGAGAAACAGGATTTAGCTTCTTGGATGGCTATGAATCTGATTCTGTCCCTTAGGAGAAAGTAAGAGTTTTCTCCGTGCAGGTGAATTCACTCAGTAGTATCTTGTGTTTCTGTCTTGGAAAAATATATGTTTTGTATGTCTTATCCACTCTTCTAAAAGGCTTCAAGATACATGAAGGAAATGTGCTACTTAAACACTGGGCATTATTTTTAGAGCACTCTACTCTCTGGATAAGCCAGATGCAAATATTTACTCCTCTTTCTTTAATAAAAATTGGAGAAGACAGGAACAGAAACTTGGGCCATTTCTTGATCATCTTTGGACACAGATCTGTGACAAGTAGCGCGCTTTCTCCTATGGAATAGCATCTTTTGAAGACAAAGGAAATACTGTTCCTTGCTTAATTTATTTCCTCATTGATCTTCTTTGCCTCTGCATTGATTAAGAGTAGCACTGTCTAAGAAGAGGTCAGCAATGTTGTTTTACTGGTGTTTCACTTCTGAACCTCTGAATCTCCCAGGTATAAACTGTAAGTAAGAATTGTGCCAGTATGATACAGCTGCTTGCCATATGTGTTGGAGGAAGGAACATGTGATTGTGAGGAGTATGATGACATCTGAACCGATAAAACATTCATCCCAAGGTGAACGGGTGTATCTGTTATATATTTAGGCATTCTCTTTTACCGGCAGACTTAGAGCAATTTAAAAGCATACAGCCATAAAAGGAGGAAAGATCACAAGGGTTTGTGAGAGAGAATGACAGAAATGGAGGAGAGGGCTTATCACAAGCAACAGTGATGAAAACAGTGGGAGGCATATAGATGAAGTGGAACCACTTTAAGGTCCTCCTTCTTACACATACATTACAGTAAAAACGGCTGTTTTCCAAGTACTTTTTTATCACTGGGAATATCTGTTTTACTATTGATTGCCTTTTAATTCCTTTAAAAATCTCTTTGTTCTCATTTTGTTTTTCTCTCTCTCATCCTGTATCTTGCTATCAGAGTCCAAAACACCTCTAAAATTGGCACCAAGTTAGCATGACACTGACGTAGATCAGCACAGCATATCCTAACATCTCAGCCTAAGATAATCCTGTGAGTTTGCCATATCATAATAGACTATTGTTGGATAAAATTATATTGTTGCCATATGTAAAGAAAGAGCTCAGCACAGAAGAAACTTATGCCTTTGGTGCTCCTTCCCTCAGGGTGAAACTTCTCCCGAGGTAGAAAGGAAGATAGCCCTGTTTGGATCTTTCCAATTGAGCATCAGTGGCTGTGAGCAGTGTGGAAATTCCTTTTTGAGGCTCCACAGAACATACACATTTGGTCTTTGGAAGGAAGAACACCAGAAGTTTCACAAGAGGTGGTACTGATCAACCTTCTTTTCCATTTTCAGCTTTTCTCCTCTGGCAATGACTTCTACAGCAGCAGCAGTGTTGATTATGTTCTAGTTAGCTTCTGTTTTGTACAACATGCCTAGCTGAATCAGTAGACAGGATTTTTTATCCCCTTGAACTCCTAATTATTTTCAGAATATACCTAGATATTGAAATATTAGAGAACTTTTGAGATTCCAGAAAAATTTTTTCTCACTTAGCAATGTTATTCAAGCATGGTGACAATAATGTAATTGTAGATTTTTTATATTTTTATAACCAAGGATAAGAATTTGTTACTAAGGCAAGTACTACATGATTTAGAGGACCAGAGATGAAGAATTTGAAGAAAATACAGAAAAGCAAGCAAATAATTGATATATGATAAAGGACAGTTAAGGCACAAATTCAAGTACACAAACATGGTAACTTAAAGTTATAAATTGGAATAGGAAGTAAAGTCTTGGACTTTTTGTCCAGTGCTCAAGAACACCACATCTAATTAAAAAAAAAATAAAATTACAGTCAGTTCCTAGATCTGTTTCAGTACTTGTAGGGATACTGGAAAGTACTACATGCAGAAATGTCAAACACCATCTGGCTAGGTGTTTTTTTTCAATGTGTAGTATAACACTAACATATAACATAAGCATGATCGTATCTATGTTTTGCAGTAACTTGTAGGGTTGTCACTTTGAGAAACCAGAATGTGTGGTTGTGTCTGCTAATTGTAAAGAAGTTTCTTGAGACTGGCTTATCTGAACAACACATCTCCTGTCTTCATGGGAACCTCACAGACAGCCTGAAGAAATGGCTGATAGTAGCTTTCTGGCTACAGTAAAGTACACAAATGGACTGAATGAGGCAGGTGGGAGCTAAAGGATGACTCCACCATATGTGGCTGGTCTTGGGCTGGAAGGTTTGCTATTTAATGGCCAAGAAATCCAGATTTGAGAGGAGAATGAATATGCTGTATGATTCCTATATCAAAATGGAAATAGGTATTTGTATGCAACACCTAATACAATCACAGTTTGCTGGTGTTGTTCTCTTCAAGGCAGCAGGTTTAATACTTCCTTGATTCTTGCCATATGTATGGTCTGATGTCGATCATCAGCTGGAGTGCTGCATGTTTACAAGGCATAGTGAAACACATACATTCTAGTGCCACATTAAAACTCACTTGGCTGCTGCTTGCCCTCAGAATTTCATTGTAGGGAAGATATAAGTTTCAAGAGAAACTCCATCAGGATATGTTTATGCACCAAAGCAGAGCTTTAGGTTGAGTTCTAGTGAAAGAGTGAAACAATTTCAGAGTAATTAATGGGCTTGCTGTGATTGTTGACATGATCTCATCCATAACTAATGATGGTAATTTGTACGCACTTGAGATGAACGTGGACTGGACTTCCAGCAAGACAGATACAGCATCTAGCTAATAAGTGAAATGAGGGACAAGTGAATCAGTGTGGAAAGAAGAGTAATAAGCATGATAACTTCTCTGGATCAAAAAAGGCACATACTATAAAGTTCATATGATTTATATTTTCCTTCTTGTTTTAAAATAGCATTAAAATGTCATAGTTCAGTGACCTTATATTTATAATTTACAATACAAATACAGATGTTAATACACGTAACAAAAGACTTAATGTAAGATATTGATTTTCTCAGTCAGTCTGGCTCTTCATATTTCAGTTCCTTTATTTTCATGCAGAAAACCGTGATGGCCGAGGGAATCCTCTGTATACTCACAGAGTGCTGTTCAGTCCTAAGGCTGCTACTTCTCCAGCAGTGACCAATGTGCAATGCTGCAAAGGGAAGAGAAATGCACCAAACCAAACAACACAAAGCAGCAACCCACTAGCTAAACAGAAAAATGACCAAATAAACAGAACAGCTCTTGAAGTTGTTCATAAGGATGGAAAAGATATTTTCTGATTACTTCAGGCAACAAGCTCAGATGGAAACACAGCCACTGTCTGAGCCCAGAGCCGCTAATAGTTTTTGCTTGCTATAGCAGACCATGCACCCCAAATTCCATGAGAAATGAGATTTATTAAATCTACCCCCAGAAGTGAACCATAAGCACTTTGTTTAGTGTCTATACTCTTAGTCATAGGAGCTGCCTTAAAACACACTGTATTAAGGTACTGCAGTCTTCCAGTTGATGAGCATGCAACTCTCTTCCCTTAACATCTACATTATCTAATTATCCTCACACAGAGAATGCCTCCTCTTATTTTAGGGCTGATTTGTCTAATTTGACCTTTCACCTCTCAGTACCCATGAGTGTTTGACAGCAAGCTTATGTTGGCAGTTCTGCTCATCTCACCCATGCGTTTCCATAGCTTGATGGCTCACCGTATGCTGAAAACATTCACACAGGCTCTATCTGACAGTGAAAGAAACAAAATGCAGTAGAAATGAAAGTGCTTGCTTACAACAGTCTGTTTGTGGGAAACCAAGAAAATGAAAAGCAAAAACTGGCTTTAACTGAGTGCTGTGCCAGAGATTTTTAGTGATGTGGTTGGAAGAGTTGTGTAGACCTCTTCCTATGTGAAATGCAGTGGGTGTGAATAGATCCTGTGAATGCATCACTGAGCCCTGCCAGGACTCCACCAAGAAACAGTACATCTCCCTGGATCATGGCAGTTTTTGGGCCTTAAAGGACTTTGTTAGTCAAAGCTTTACATTTGCAGATTTAAGTATTTATACAAGTTGAGCTTTAGCTGATATTATTTAAATAAGGCTTGGAACATTGCAGGCAGCCGAAATTAGTCTTTCTTCTCAACATATAGTATGATATGGGATAGCAGAACACTGAAGCCTTTAATCTTTTTAAGTAGGAGAGAGGGAGAATAATCAAATATTTGAAGTCAATAGGCCACTGATGGCAGTATTATATTTATGCCAAGTACAGCAACTAGTGGCAGAGAAGCTGTGATCTTCAACTGCAGGAGAGAACTGCTATATTATGGATTGCTTAACAAATCCAGGTATTTAAAAACTCCCTTAGAATGAAAGGTAACTTAAATTTATAAGACCAATGACTGTTTTTAATATTCTGCAAAAAAGTACATTTAAGTAAGCCAAGCCATAAGTGAGTCACGTAGATCCCCTGTGTGACAAACAATTATACAGTAAACACATAGATGCCAAAGGTTTTGTTCATAAAGCATAGACATTCACTTTACAGAGCCAGAGTCAAAATTTCACTTTCCGTAAGTTGCTTCTTCTTTGTCTTAGACATGAATTTTATGAAGCAGAATGCAGATCTGAGGTTCTTTATGATAATGGTAGTGAAGAACTGGCACAGGTTGCCCAGAGAGGTGATGGACAGTAGGTGTCCCTGTTCATTGCAGGGAAGTTGGACTAGATGGCCTTTAATTAAGAGTCCCTTTCAGCTCAAACGATTCTGATTCCGTTATTCTATATTCAGCATCAGACATTTCTGTAGTATTAATCTAACGTCAAGATGAAGAAAGCATCTGCAAAGTTTTCTCTGAGTGTACTGAATTTTTATTTTGGGCACAATAGATTACATTCCCGATTTTCCAAACACTTAGTGCTTGTTCTTAATTTTGTGCAACCCTCTCATCCATGTAACCAGAAAAGTTTTCTCTCATGTGTTAACATTTGAAGGACCAGGCATGTCAGAGGAGCAGTGTGTGTTTAAAAGGGAACAACAACACCAGAAGCTGTAGTATTTCACAATCTAAAGCCAGACAAATTCTCCTTCTGGGCACATCTAACAAACTGTGATTCCCACGCTTTTCTCCAAAGGATTACTTGACATTTAACTACTTAAAACTGGGATGTATGTTTTGAATGGTACAGATAAATCATAGAATCATAGAATCGTTATGGTTGGAAAGACCATTAAGATCAACCAGTCCAACCACGAACCCATGCCTGTGACCACTCTACACCATGTCCCTCAGTGACACATCCACCCTTCTCTTGAACACCTCCTGGGATGGTGACTCCACCACTTACCTGGGCAGCCTGTGCCAATACCTCAATACTACTCTTTCTGAGAAGAATTTTTTCCTAATACCCAACATGAACCTCCCCTGGCACAACTTAAGACTCTCGTCTTATTGCTAGTAACCTGGGAAAAAAAAAATTGCATCTTTGTGCAGTAGAGAAACCCAGAACTATTTTGCTTCCACAGCACAAAGATGGTAAACTGAGACATAGGACTGCCCAGGTGTGCCTGGTGGGGCATACTTACCAGTGAGGAGGAGGAAGGTGGAGGATAAAAAGATGAAACAATTAAAAGGAGCTCATTAACGCTGCTCATGTGATTGGTGTCATATGAGAAGGGGCATTTCCGCAGCTGTTCACCTCTGCTGTATTGCATCCAGCCTTGCTCTGCCTACCAGATAGGGGAGAGAGTGGCTTTGTGTAAGCAGGTTTCGGCTGGTACAACATGATACCAGGTCATGATTGTGTAGGAGAGAACAAACAACACAAAACAAAACATGTGGTTCCCTCACTACATCTGTGCAAGACCCATAGGCATCAGTCAAGGTGTGAATCGACTCTAAACAAAACAAATGGATAGATATTGTCCTTCTTCCATAGCTAAGATCCCATTTGTTTAAATACCTGCCACTTGTTATTAGAGCTGTGCCAAATAGAAGACTGCATTTGGTAAAAGATAAAAGTAATGCTTTTAATTAAAACAGATTCTTAGAATGTTTCATTTGATAAAGACGTCTGAAGATAACTTTGTTCCCCAGTGGGGCAGTCCTGTTGATATTGTATTAATCCGGTGGATTTGTCACTCAGAAGAAAAAACTATAAAGTGTTTGATTACTCTTTTATCTTTATTCCTTTTTCCTTTGGCTTTATTTTAAAAAATAATTTCCTTATCTGCTCTGCAGCCTCTGCTCCGTCCTTGTCAGAGACGTGTTTCTTCTTTGACACTATCAGCATTAGTACATTTGCTGAAGTTGCACTATCTGTGTTGTCTAGAAAATGGTTACTTAGCTGACTCTAGACTTAAAAAGGGAAAAAATAGTTGGCAAACTGCTCATTAAACAATGCATGGTATTTAATGAAGCATTCCTGACTACAAGGGACGTAACAACATGGGTGAATTACAAAACTAACATTAAATCTGAATAGCTTTCAGAAGTCTGGTTCTGTCTTCCTGACACAATGGTCCCATCCTGACGCCGCTATCTCCCCCTGCCAAGCAGTAGCAGATGACAGGCCTTGTGTGCTGATTGCTCAGAGGAAGATTAAGCAGTGATGGTGAAACTGGGTATGATCCAAGCGTAACTGTATCTCATTCACTGTCCTGGGCCAGAGGTGGTCAATCAATAAGCAGAATAAAAATTTCTTTATGTGTTTTCCAGAAAAAAACAATTGACTCACAAGTGCTTTAAATAAGCAATCAAAGCAGAAACCTGATCTAGCTGTGGATGTCCCTGTACATTGCAGGGGATTTGGACTAGATGACCTTTAAAGATCCCTTCCAACTCCAAGGATTCTATGATTCTATGATTCTAAAGTCTTTTCACACAGTTCTTTATCCTAATCCATTGTTTCTATGCTGAATTTGGCATGACTAAGAAACGAACTACCCCATGATTCATCTTAGAAAGCTGCTGCATACAAAGACAAGTGGAGACCCCAGAGAGAAGTTCATAAGCCCATGTTGAACTGCCTTCCTGCATAACACCTTCCTTAATATGCATTTCTTTACAAAAGTTGTGATGTCATTTTAATCTTGAAGACCACAAATTCTGCCCTAAAAGATGGTTAGAAGCCTTAAGGATACAACAAAGTTTCAGATAACACCAGGATCTGCATTACAGCTTATCTGTGTGATTCTGGGAGGGATGAAATTCAGCCCTGAAATAACTTTCAAGTATGTCTTTCTGTTTGTTTGGTTAAAAAAAAAATTCTGTCTTTCTCTACAGTCTCACATCGCTGCTTCAAGGAGCCGTGATGCTATGGAAAGTGTTTTTTTTCTGATGTGTTTCCTTCCACAGGGTATCTAATGCCACTCAAGCTTTGCAGAACATGGTAATAATTATACAGTAGTTTTCCCATCCTGACTTCTGCCATTTCCTTTGTTACCAGATATTTCTCCTGTCCTCCATTTCTGCTTCTTTACGGAGGGAGTAAAAGAAGGATAAGGAGCCCCTTCTAGAATTAGATAAATTTTCCCTGCAGATCCAGAACGAAAAAGACCGAACTGAGTTCTTTGAACCCTCCAACTTATCATGCGTGTCAAAAATAAGATGATGTTGGTATGGGTAAGAATAAGCTTCCTCTGTCAGAACAGGGGAAATAAATGTAGGTTAGAACAGGTTCAGAACACCATCTAGGAGAAAGGCATCAGGGTAACTGCATATTAAATTACTTTTCATTTA
Organism: Numida meleagris; assembly: GCF_002078875.1. Classification (NCBI taxonomy): domain Eukaryota; kingdom Metazoa; phylum Chordata; class Aves; order Galliformes; family Numididae; genus Numida; species Numida meleagris. The sequence continues at coordinate 101,482,196 of NC_034411.1, forward strand.
CATCTGTCAAATGAGATGAAGTTCACTGCCAGAAGGAGGCTTGAAAATAATTCTTCTAAGAGGACACTTTTTCTGTGTAGATAATCAGAAAGGATGAGAAAGATTGAAAGAGCAGAGCTTTTTACGTGTGGTTATGTCCACATAAATGGGTGCAGGCTCTATGCCGAATGGCCCAGACATGAACCATCTGCAATTTGAACATTACAAAGCTGTCCTAGCACCCAGTTCTAGTGTAAATATACGCTAATACATACTAATGTGCCGTGTGGTGTCTGAGATGGAGATAGATTTTGTCTGCCTGCTTAGAGAATGGACAGAAAGAGGTCATCCCTTCCATATAGGCATGTGCAGCATTATCACTAGCTCATAATGCATGTTAGCCAGCAAAAAGGAAACATTTCCAGGAGAGTAATGGATTTGTTTGTTCCTCTAGTTCAGTAGCCAACTTTTCCTTTTGTTCCCATGATGATTAGTTCTCATAATATATGAGAAAATTAATTCCCTTTGTCTAGAAACATGAAATAACTATCATTAGAAGCTCAGTGCTTGGCAAATTGTAAACTAGATACTAGCAGTCTGAAACAAACAAAAAAATCAATGGCAGTTTAAGCCATTACACCAAACCACATAGCCACTTCGAGTTTTCACATACTATAGAGGGACAAAGAAATCTTTCTTTTTAATTAAATGTTTTTTTCTGACAACATTTTCAGAAAATTATTTACAGTTTTTCTAGCAGCTCTGAAGTTTTATTTCACTAGCTCTATTTAATGTTTTAATTCACTAGCTCTAGAACTGAGAAACATCTGCTTTCAAAACAAGAGACTGAAGTGTTAGAGCTAAAGGAAAATCGATGTTTGGTGATACGTTCATAAAACCATCAAGTAATTTAGAGCCCATACACCAGATGACATCCACGAGCCAGTTCATTATGCCTTTAATCACAACTGTGCACAACTTTTTGCTGGAATCTGGCTCCAGAAATGGTGTCAACAGCGACGCAAGAGCATAAAGATGAGTTTAGAGCTCTCCTGCTGAGATGGTGTTACATGAACCTGACTCTGCATTAGGTAGTGGGGACAGCAAAAGTATCTAATTTTCTGAGGAAGAAGAGAGAGCTGTCCAGCTGGCAGCTCCCGAGAACCACAGGGAGCAGGAAAAGAGCCAACTGGAGCAGATTGGCTGAAGGGCTGGGAGGTGCTTGGATGGAGAGCGTGGGAATGGGCAGATGGAAGGCTTCAGAGGTAGATGGGAACGGTATTCCAGAGCTGTGGTAGATGTGAGTAGGGAGCTTGCATCTGACATGATAAGACATGTCAGGCATGCTAATGAAGGGATTTGGGGCAGAAAAGGATGGGAAGAAAGGAGAAGTTTGCTTTGACTTGAACGAATGGAAAAGCTAGTGATGAGAGATCACAGAGCCAGCAGAAAGAAGCAGCCAAGATTTGAGCCTGGTCTGTATTGGGAGGAATTGGTAGAATTCTGAATAGCAAAAATAGAATAACTGTCTTGATTTAATGACAGGGTTCACATCAGGAAAATATATGTCAATTTTTATATGTAGGCATGTTTTACTGCCTAGCTGCAAACCCTTGCACACAGAAGTGGTAATCTCACAAGTTCTGCTTTAAATCATACTCCTCCAATTTAATGAGATATGAAACTTGGTCTGTGCTATAATTAATGAAACTTTGGACCAACTTAGCTAAGGCAATGTGGAGTTTTCAAGTGGCTAATTAAAAATGAGTTGCTTAAAACCCAGAATATTATCAAATAATATATTCTGAGAGAAAATGCAGGTAGTGTGTTACACAGCAGACAGGTGATCGTGCTGTTCTCTTTTGGCTTTAGCATGCATGAAAATCATAGACGGAGATCTAGTTTTGATACTCTTCAGTCTTTGCTGCTCTGTTTAGAAGTGGTTTCATAGCTGCTTTAGGGAGATGTGTGGGCAAAGTCAAGCTAAAAAATGGGTACTGAAGACACATATGTGGAGTGGTACCCTTTGATATCATAAAAAAGCCTTACATAAAACTAGATCAGCTTATATTAGGTAACTGAAAGTGGTTCTCATCTGCGTGGGTAACCTATGCCTCTTCCAGAAGGAGTCCCACTTGCCATTTGGTTATGCCTAAAATGAGGGAGCATGAGTCTCTAAATAGAGGTCTTCAGAGTCACCTAGTTTTACCCATCAACTGCATGTGAAATTTGAACACCTCCTTCAGAATGACCACCGCACTGGGGATATAGTGGTGTAGACCAGACTTAATGTAGACACATTATGTTCCCTGGGTCCTTGGTGGAAAGGGCTGCCATGAAGGGGTTGTTCAGACATTCTATTCATGGAATCATGTCTTATCCACCAAGACAACTTGAAGTAGCGCTTTTCTCTTAGGTCTGGTACTTGAGAAATACTTATTAAATCACTTCAGATATCATTAGATGGATGCCAAGGAAATTTAGGATGAATTCCAGTTCAACGAAAGTAGCTTTCCAAAAATCTGTACATTTTGGACACTCACAAGTATATCAACTAAGGAATCTCATGAGATATTTGCAGTGCCAGAAGATGTTGTTCTTTGCAATTCAGGCTGAAAATATTTTCTCAGGAGTCCTGTATGTTGGAAATATCATTTTTGGTAAGAGCAGAATCACATATCTCAGCTGCTGAATTATTCATATTTGCAAAACATATAGTATTATCTTATACTGAATCTACTTTTTGCATTCCCTGGTCTATACTGAAAAGCTTCTCTCCTTTTTCTGATTTTGCACTATTTTTGCAAAGTATGCTGATGACCTGAATGTAGTTTGATTGCCATATTTCAACATTAATCACAGCTAGAAGTCCTCATTCCCTTCTCACGCTTTATGAAACACGAAGTCAAAACAATGAAAATGGAGTGAAATGCAAGGTCATGCAAGCAATCTGAAGCAGGACTGGGAAGTGAGACCAGACAACCTTGTGCTTTCATTGCAAGGCCTTTCTCCTCCTCCAGCCCCTTTTAGTAAAAATGCCTAACACCTCCAGGCAGGTTTCCATGCTCAGCTCATCTCTGGAGTTCAGAGAAGGGTGGGAAAATCTCACTTTGTCAGTGCGTGGGAGGGCTTTGACAGCTGCAAGGTGGAGCTGGGGCCCATCTAACCAATTTGGCAGCCCTTGCTCTGCTCTGGCCTCTGGAGATGGTGACCTGGAATGCAAAGCCTCCTCCTTTGTGTGGTCTTGTGCCTCTATGTGCTGCACAAGCCTAATGCTAGTCCTGCTAGAAGAGATAAATTAAAGAAATTATTCAGTTATATAGAAATCTTAATCAAAAGCCATGAACTCAGCACAATCCATAAATATTTCAGCATTATTTCTAGGAGTACAGATGTAAAATAAATAAAATTTAAAAAAAAAGAAAAAGAAACAATGAAATGAAGGAAAAAATACCTTCGCACGGCCAATTATTATGGAAAGAGTAAATATGTCTCCACTGGAACTTTGAAAAAGGGAAGTCTTGGCCTGCTTTCTACTGTGGCATTATCTCAGACTAAGAAATAGGGTGATGAATTTGTTGGGATACTCACTGGAGAAACTACTTGATTGCAATCTGGCCTGCTGCTAAAGGAAAGTAAAATTGAGTTCTCATCAGGCAACAAGCCTGTATAAGTTAATAGGCTTTAATAATAGCACCTCATTACATTTTTATAAAACTGCCTGGGAAATGAATGCTGGAAATACAAAGGAAAGCTCTACGGAATCAGAGTTATAAAGCAAAGATAACATAGTCAATATTACAGCATTTCAAAATAATGCATGCGCTATACTGGATACCACACAGAATTCAGTGACTGGGATTAAGGCCAAATAAGCTTTTTTGAATGGATGTCCAAAGCAGATGGGAGACCTGACTCATGCTTTGGAGGAAAAAAATGATTTCTTGGACAAGGTGTTTGGGAAGCTTGATAGCACTCAGAAAATTAAGGGGCACTAGCCTCAGTGGATGTTGATGTATAGGAACAATATTGTGGTCACATTCCCTAGCAAATAAAATTTTTCCTTCTGTATCCAAGACACACCATTTTCTTCCCATGGATTTCTAATACCTCAGTGAAGTAACTGTTGACAAACGTTTACATTTTTGAGAAATGATGAGCACTGTGTTTGTGAACCTGGAGGCATTTCTGTTCCCAACAACTGGCTATTAATCAACACAGTGGTAAAGAAGCTGTTACACTCAGTGGAGGTAAGAGCAACAGAGAATACTTCTGAAACGATGCAAGACATAATAGCACAGACTACAGAAGAGAATGTTTGTATCAGAGAAGTCATTCACATTGTCTGTAGTAAGGATCAAATGTAGATGTTTTGTGTGGGAGCTCTGGCTTTTGAGACTGACTAGTGGAGGCAAATGCCTCTGGAGGATGATGCAGAATTTCCGAGTTAGATTGTAGTTAGGATATTTATTTAAATTCTTCTTTCCATTAACTGTACACAGAGCCTGGGCAGATAATTAAATTAAATGACTCAAATCAAGGAAAATTTAATTCCCTCTACTCCAGTGTGTTCAATCCCATGCAACACTGATGTTTCTGAAAGCTACGTGTGCTCAGTACTTCCCAGGAGGTGTTCAGTACATCGGGGGAGATCTCCTCTGAACTTGTGTTTTCAGTACTAACGCTATATTTTAATGAGTAGATCAAATTTATCGGCTTGTCAGTGGCAGTGGCAGACCAGAGATGAGGCTTTCACAGTATACTCACTGACTCCTCTGGAGTAGCGATATATCTTATCTCTATCTCATTTGAGGGATGTTCTTACATGAATTTCATGTGTGGATAATTCTTACCTGATGGAGGATGGCTATTTTGACTATGAGGAAGGGTGTCCTAAGAAATGTGCTCAAACCAGAATGTGACACATTCCTTGGATGTGGGGCAACGCTTCTCCCCTCCCACCAAGGAGACCAGAGGGCAGAACCAGAGCAACTTTTCAGAAGGCAAGGCTCACCACTCTAACTTCAGCAAAGACTGAGTGTGATTTCTCATCAAATATTAAATAATAGCACAGGTCAGATCTGAATCCAAACTTCTCATCTTGTACCATTCCAACCAAGCTGGTTATGAACGACAACATTGCTCAGAAACCCCTTTGAACTTTGGAGGAATTTTGGTAGTGGATCTAAAACCTGAGTTCAGAAGGGTGTCACAAGGACTTTCAGTCAAAAGGGAAGCATGAAAGGAAATAACTCAGAATTATTTTTGTAATACATTGGAGTAAACAGTAAAGAAAAAGAGTTCGAGTCATTTTTGACTTGCATTCTAATAGCCCAAATAATCCAAAAATACAAATTAAAAGTATGAAACAGGCTTGAATGGGTACATTTGAAATACTATTTCACAAAAGTTTTAACTGCAGAAAAAAACTTTATAACACCACCTGCTGTTCTGCTGGTTTTGACCTGACCCCTTTCTCCTTTTCTTGTTATTATAAACAGTGAGCTCTTTAAGTGAGAGCTGTTTAAAGGATAGAGGGCTGTAAGTGTTCCTTCCTAGATCCCAGATGCAGTGGGAGACTGATGGGCTTTTTGATCTTTATTTTATGAGTGTCTGATAAATTGCCTCTGGCACCTGGCAACTGAAATTTCACTATCTGAAAACTAACCCTTATGTCAAACAATGTGGCCAGTCTGAGTTAAAGAGCTGCATGCATTTAAGTACAGGATGTTTTCCAACATTCAGTACAGTATGTGGTGAAGCCTTACTTCACATATTATTATTAGACAGATCCTCAGCTGATGTAAATTGGCATAGCCCCATATGATTAAAGGAGCTGAACTGTTTTACATCAGCTGGCAACCTGGTCCAAAGTGTAACACACATACTTTTTGATTTAAAATAGCATTTTGTATGTGATTCTTCAAAGGTTAGTATGGTTCAACTTCTTCTATGTATTGCTCAGTGGCCTCTGTTTTTTTGTTTCTGAAGCAGGCAAAAAAAGAAGAGAAGTATTAAGGTAAAATATTGTGAGTAACATTTTCTGGTTTGCTTGCTTGTTGGCTGCTTCAGATGGAAATGGAGATATCTTGAGTTTGAAACACAATTCTCAAATGATGCTGTGACTGATGATGACCAAATCACATTACTGCTTGTGACCCAGGGTAAGACATCCTGCTTTCCACCTCATTTCTCATTTATTCTGGCAAATGATCACAAAACTCATGCCTACTGGTGTCAGAATTGAAAAGATCAGCATCAGATATGACCGAGATTCTAGAATTTCTGTCTTAATCCCAACAGTCTGTATTTTTCTTATATTTTTTTGTAACAGAAGTTTGTGAGGAGAAATGACAGAAATGGCAGAGAGGCCTTATCATGAGCATCAGTGACGAAAAAGTCATAGGTATATTAAAAAAATGGAAGCACTGAAAGGAAATAAGAGCAAAGGCAGTACCTTACATTTTTAAACCAGAAAAAAATGTTGCAAGGTGCAGTCATAAGGTGGTTATAGAGCTTGTGGAACCACGCAAGCACCATGGATGGGCAGCTGGAGGTGGTTCAAAGATCTTTGCTGGGCCTGACAGCAGAAGGGAGGTTATGAACTCCCCCTCAGTCAGGAGATTTTGGAAAAGTATCAGCAAAGCCAGAGGGAACATTAAATCTGAAGTTGAGCAAGAAATACCAAGTAATTGAAGATCCTAATCCTAATTAGTACAGTGAACAATAAATGTCAGTCATAGCAAACACAATGTTTTCCTTGATGCATTCTTGAAGAGACATGAAATGTGTAGTAACTCAACAGGAACATCAAGGCAAGAAGTCAGATTAACTTTTTATTTGTCTCCTTATGCAGGATCCATTTCCTGTGACACATATCCAAATGGTGCCAACATGGCTGAATTTACAGCCCAGCCATATTCACAGTCATCGTTCTTTTGGGTTGACAAAGACACATGGAAATTTTCTCCAGAGGGAAAAATGCTGCCACCTACCAAATGTGTCTCTGCATTGCTTACTACCAGATTCCATCATCTACATCACCACTGCTGAAGGGACTGGGGCACTTTCTTGGAAAGGTCGGTAACGTGCAGCACCTAAAGTAAGGGTAGGTTAGATGGCTCCACGGGAGAGATCCCACTGTAGGACGACATCCCACCCAGAGTGCTAATAAAATGGTTCCTTTTACAGGAAAGCTCATGCTGGCAAATTGTCTTTGAAAACAATGCTGTTTCCTTAGACAAGAGCATTCTGTATTTTCTCGCAGCAGAGACAGTGGGGCTTGCAAGGCTCTGGGTTAGGACTCCACACGTCTGAGCTCTGGTGCTAGCTTTGTCTCCAGGCCTGTGTGGGGGCATGGGGAAGCAGCCTTCCAATTACTGTGCATCCCTTCTTCCCCCACAGCCTTGTGGGATCATATAAAACCTTGCATAAATTGAGCCTGGAATGTAGAGGAGACTGTTGCTACTGAAGTACAAATAAAAATAATACATAATTATTCCATAGAACATTTAAGGCAAACAGTCTGGGAACAGGAACAGCCATGTTTTACTTCACTGAAAGATCACATAGGACAAAAGGAAATGCAGATGGTCTGACTGCACTGTCTTAGGAGCTGTTGACTAACTAATTAATCAAAGTTGTCAAGTGATTTATTGATTAACAAAAGTTTTGCAGTCATGAACACATCGCATTTCACAATGGAAAATTTAGCAATGGAAAAAGTCTGGTCTTTTAGTTCCTTCTTCAATCAAGACAGAGAATAGTATGAGAACTGAGGACATTTCATGTATTAAATTATGCCAAGCAATCTAATTGTGTGATAGTATTATTAGGCAATTTTGATTGTTTTTTTCCATGCAGCCTTTTTATAAGTGATTTTTTTCTTTTAATATTTTACCAATGCCAATAGACTCCCCTTGTAAGAAGTCCTATAATGCTTTTATGTACATATTGTCATAAGTATTTAATATTCTCTATCATTCTGTTCATATTATGTAGTCTAGCAAAGGATAAATACATAAAGAGTTGACTTTGCTGTAGGAGGGGAATGATATAAGTAAAATACACTTACAATTCTCTTGGAAGAGTGAGAGCTACCTTAGTTATCAGTGGTTGCCTTCACATGGTATCCATTCCTATGATAAGGAAGACATGCTACATTTTTTTTCCTTTTTCTTTTTTTTTTCCTTTCTACAAGCACATACATCTCTGTAAAATTTCTGAGAGTTTTTCTGCAAGGATTTAATTAATAAATGTAAAAGGATAGTCAAATATATGTATTTTAACTGTTACTCAGAGGACTCTGAGGTCTGTAGCTATGCTTGTATGTCCTGGGAGATTAAGTTTCTCTCTCATAAGATAAATAGCAGGAGACCTGTCTTGTATGGCCATAAATCTCACCTTTCTACTTGGTGGAGATCAATGCTAGAGATATCTTTCTCCAGTGTGTTATAAGACTACTTATTGTAAGACAATTTTGCAAACTACTACACTCAATGAGATGCTGTTGCATTCTGCTGAAATGTCTTCTGGCATAGCAGGGGGATGGAGTGCTCAGCAAAGGAAGATGTGACAACCCTGTCATAAGAAGTTGTCCTTATAGTCCCCTCATATCAGAAATTCATAGAAAATCCAGTGTCCAGCTTCACAAATCTTCAACAACGCTACAATTACTTATTATTATATTGTACTCTATTAGACATTGCTGAATTACATTATGCTCCATATTATTTATTACATTACATGTTATTATTTGTACAAGTAAATTTGACTCCAGGAGAGGGAAGGTGATGTGGATGTGATTCTTCATTACTTATTTCTGGCTGCAGGAGCAGCCCATTGGGACAGCATTTGGATTCAAAATTAGTGTCCTTGATAGTACTGATGGTACTGCTTAACACAAGTGCTGAATGAATCTTTGGCTCAGTAGGTGCTGAGGGAATTCAATCAGATTCCTTAAACACACCTGCGCCGACAGCTCAATGTACTTAAAGGATGAGGTAATGCCATTTCAGAGACAAGAAATCCTCAGATTCCTCTGCTGATAACTCATTTCTGAGAATGCAGCTAATGATTTCCCAATGGGAAGAAATAAAATTGTATTCTTCCATTAACTGCAATATCTGGATGTTCAATCCAGATAATTTTTTTTCTAATATAACTTCGAATTACCTCTGTTAAAAAATTCTTAAGATCTATTCTAATAAAAAAGTAGAACATACATGAAAAATAAGGAAGGATCTCTTTATATTTAAACATTAGTTTCATCTACTGAAAATAAAAGCCATTGGAAAGAATAGGTGTATTTTTAAAAATGTAATACGATCCTGTGCACATATGTGACCTATGTTACACAGATAAAAGCTTTGCATAAATTAATAGAAAGGAATTACTCAAGTAACTAAAGAAAATGAGCTTAATTAAGGAACCTACTTTTCATGTTCTTTTTGGACAGTGAACATGTAGTGGTCTTTTAGATGTCTGGACAGTAAAAATAATTTTTATACTGATTTTTAAGATAGTTTTGCTTACCGACCAAATCTGTTTGCATTTGCACTGCACCCTTCATTGCATGCAAAATTTCTGCTTATGTTAGTCTGAAGCAGCTCTTAAGAAATGCAGGTGTAGAATACCAAACAATTTTCTGAGGATTAAAAGCCTGCAGTCAGGAGAAGACAGAAAGCATTTCCCTCTCAAAAATCTTACTAAGCATCACATTTAAAAGATATAAAGGACCACTCCGGAATCTGCATCTGGGTGCTTTCTGCCATGTGAGGTAACCATGGGGCTTTCCCCTGGGGGACACACAAAGACCATAAAGCTCTCATGAATCCATTACAGCCAGCAGGGAAAATATGAATCTGAACATGGCTTCCAAATCATCTCCTCTTTTATTCCCGATTACCCAGAAGTCATTTGCTTTAATGGTCAGTTTTGTTTTAATGTGCATTTTATTTACATTACCCTATCCTCACCAGTCACTGTGGTTTCACTACAAGAAAGATACTGAAGCCCTGAAGCGTGTCCAGAGAAGGGCAACAAAGCTGTGCAGGGTCTGGAACACAAGTTTTATGGGCAGAGGCTGAGGGAATTGGGATTGTTCAGTCTGGAGAAGAGGGGGTTGCGAAGGGTCTACTCCAGCTGTAAATATTACACCAAGAGTTTGCAGGATTTGACTGTGATGTTTCATTCCTTCTTAATGTATGCTATAAAAGAGATGTTTATTTGGCTCAGAAATGTCTGCATAGAAATGGGAAATACACATAGCCAGCTCCCTTCACACTGGTCTGCATTTGGAAGACCTCATTTGGAGGCACATGGCATTGGTTTTTTGCAGTGTCTGGGATGTGTGAAGGGGAATAATCCTGGTTTCACCAGAGATCCTGGGGAACATGGTCTAGAGCAGTCACAGGCATGGTCTGACAGTTAGAGTAGATGATCTTAGTGTTTTTTCCAACCTTAATGATTTTGTGATTCTGTGATTCACACAGTGGGGCATGAGGGACCGATCCAGCTGTCACAGTGTCACCAGGCATGCCTACCAGAACATCCAACTGCTGCTGGGCAGAGCAGCATACATAAGCCATAGATCAGCCGAGCTTTTCCATCTACAGATGTCCCGTGGGGGTTTTTGGTTTCTTGAGGACCATCTCTCCCATCTTCTCCATGTTTTCTCAGCTTTCTTTACTTTCATGTTTGTTTGTGTTTGTTTTCTCTCTTTTCAGAGGAAGCTGAAGAAAATGCAGTGAGACTGTGGAGTTCCCTAAGTGCTTCCCTTCCTCTCCTAGGTTTTGCACCAGAAGGGGACATGTCACCCTCTGGTCCTCAATTGACATTGGCATGAGTGGTGGCTTTGCAAATCTGGGTCCAGCAAAAGCCTGGTGAAGTCAAACCTTTGATCAGTTACATGACACCATAGGTGATGTGGCATCATGGAGTCAAGGACTGCACTTTTTAGTCAGAGGTTACCTTTAATCTCTAATTTGGCAAAACAAAACAAAACAAAGCAGAAATCCCCCTGAAGCATTTCGTTTTTGACTTTAATGCCAGAGAGCTTAAGTGTGGCAGTTTGGTGATGTGCTATGCAAATGAAAGCCATGAAAAAACAAAGCTAGTTAAACACAAGTTTTTCTTTAGCAGGTAATTACTCTTAGCTGTTTCCACATGCCTCCTCGCAACCATGAAGCCCTGGTACATAACGATGAAAGACTAATTTCAGAACTCACACATGCAGTATTTTGTTAGCAGTGGAAGCACAAGCAGAACATCTGGGTGCCAAGTTCAAGCAAAGTGCAGGGTTTTTTTTTTCAGAATTCAATGCTGGTGTGTCCCATCATGTAACTATGATATATGATAAAAGGAAAAATCACAGCCAAACTCAACCTTGTTCAAAGCAAGGTGCTAGTGAAAGGATGGGATGGAAAATAAGTACTAATGGATTAATGTTCCATGATAAATGTTTTATTATAAAAGCTAGTGAGTGATTAGATAATTCTTGCTTCCAAAAGTAGGATTTAAATATTTCTGCTTGGCTTGCGACCAAAATAAATACATCACTTAACTATCTGGTTTATAGGAACATCTATATGGACAAAAAAGTAGGAGATTTGCTTTCCTTTCACACAGTAGGAGTAATAAATAGCCAGATACAGCAATATGCTGCTTACTGTTTGGAGCTGTTGTGATACATTAAAAAAGGTCATTGCAAATAGTAAATATATGGCCAAAATTGTCCTCGGTGCAAGGTTCACTAATTCAAATAGTTATTAAAGGGTGGCATAGTGAAAGCTCAGATAAGAATTCTTACATTTTTAGGAAAAAAAGGAGGCATAAACATTGACAAATTTGAATAACCAGATTTGTAAAATCTCTACAAATGTTTGACCACAACCTATTTTTATTTCCATAAGTTCAGCAGTTCTTCTTACTGAAAGGATGTAACAATAGTAAGTATAATCATTTGTAAAACTGTGCTTCTATTGATATCTTTACTCATTAATTGATCTTAAGGGACTTACAGGGGAAATGCATGTTACTCCCTTTTCTTCTGGTAAAGAAACTGAGGTATTCAGAAGAAAACAGCTCATCCAGTGCCATGCAACAAACTTGTGTCAGGCAAGTGAAAAAATCCCAGATGTCTCAGGTCCAAATTCAATACTGTGTTTACAGGATCGTGACAGTAGCAATTGCATTGGTTATACTTGATGCAAATGGTTGGATGAATCTACATTGAGCAGAACACTTTCTGTTTAGAGAACTGTCTTTAGAGGGGCAGTGTCCCCAAATCAGGTTGCAGTGGTCCCTTCTGTATGCTTTTCTCTGAATAACCAGCATCGCTTTGAATAGCGTCTACAAAAGTTAAGACAAACTGGAAGGCGTGTCCAAAGAAGGGCAAAGAAGCTGTGAAGGTCTGGAGCAAGTCTTAGGAGGAGTGGCTGAGGGAACTGGGATTGTTCAGTCTGGAGAAGAGAAGGCGCAGTGGAGATCTTATTGTTTTCTACAGCTTCCTGAAGGGAGGCTGTGGTGAGGTGGGGATCAGCCTCTTCTGTGTAACTAGTGACAGGACTAGAAGGAAGAGGTTCAGGTTGGATATGAGGAAAAATTTCTTCTCAGAAAGGGTGGTGAAATATAGTAACGGGCTGCCCAGGGAGGTGATGCACCATCCCTGGAGGTTTTCAAGAAAATGGTGGATGTTGCACTGAATGACATGATATAGTGGTAGTGTGGTGATGAGCTGACGGTTGGACTAGATGATCTTAGTGTCTTTCCAACCTTAATGATTCTATGATTCAGTGATTCTATAGGCCTGGTTGGGACTTGAAAATGGAGAGGCTATCACATCCAGAAAATAACCATCCTGCCTAGAGCTCTTACCTGTGCACAAGAAGGGCAGAGAAAATCATGAAATCTATGTCACAGGTTCTCTCACAGTCACAGTTCAGTGGCTTAACAGACACTGAGCAAATGCAGAGATGGATGAGTTATGGAGAAGAGGGCACAAAATTCAATTTTAATACCAGAAGAGCAATGACAAGAAATAGGAAAGCAGAAGCACAGTGCAGAGTAGTGTGCTTGCACACTTTCCTCCTGTGAGCTTAGCAGGTGCCAGGAATGTAGAGGGAAATGCACAACAGGCAAAGAAGCCATATGTTGATCTATTAGATATGGACACTGAGGTCACCCATTTTCCAAGTGTGGCAACATGACAAGGGGCAGCAGGCAAAAACTGGAACACAGGAAGTTCCATACAAACAGAAGGAAGAAGTTTTTGCTGTGAGGTTTACAGAACACTGAAACAGGCTGCCCAGAGAGGTTATGGAGTCCCCTTCTGTGGAGATATTCAAGACACTTTCCTGAGCAATCTGCTGTAGGGAATCTGCTTTAACAGGTGGTTGGACTCGATGAACTCCAGAGGTCCCTTCCAACTCCTATGATTCTATGATCTTTTGGTGCTTTACCATTACAATGCTCTCAAAAATTATACTTAAGGGTTCAGGCTGGTCTCGCTGCTGAAGGCAAACAGATGATTGTCTTAGTACAGGCAGCCTAGGGATAAGTGTGTGTTTATACATTTCTTTTCTTGCTGTCTAGAACACAATATGTGTGTTTAGTGTGTGGTGTCTGCTGACAGTGACTTGCTGGATGTGCTGAGCAGTCATTACTCTGGCTTCTGCAATCTCACCAGTGCTTTGTGTAGAATCAGGTAACCAGCGCACAGGTGAACCTGCAAAGCCCGAGTTCTCTGGATTTTCGATAGAGTATTCTGGTCAGCAGTTTGGGTCTCAGGCTAGCCCCAAAACTCAGTAAACATGGGGGTGGCCAGCCTGTGCTAAAATCTGTGCTATTGCAGCTGTGCTGCAAACAGTACTCAGATATTTCTTAAAAAGCTTGCTCAGGAATGTCTGCTCAAACTACACTCACTCCAGTGTAAACACACCCCTAAAGCAGATGTAGAACATGTCCCAGGGGGAGATAATGCAACACCCAGAGATCGCTGGTAAATGAAGTGGTCTATGCACAGTCACTTTACACCGTGTATTCATACTAAGTTGAAGGTCAGACTGCAGCTCAGTGAAAAGCCGGTGGAGCATGACAGCCATATAAAATACTGTATAATAAACATATGGGAGGGCTGCTTTCTTCTGCTGCTATTGGTCTCATGGATGTCAGTGGAACGACGATTTGGCTGGTGCTGTATTGCCCTACAGTAGTTTTAAAAGCAAGGTAGATTTATATGGCTTTGGAATTAAGCTACTGCTGCAAATAGACGTCCCATAGAAATGTTTAGTGTGAGATTATTTACAGAGTGGCTACACTAGTTCCTTTTGTATTAATGCTGAGACTCTCTTAAGGTTATGTGGAACATAATTCTTTTCCATTTCTGCTTGGGGAGGTGGTTGAAAAGTTATACTTTTATGAGCAGATCCATAATCCTAATATCCCTGTCTTACACTAAGCTCCTTTATGAAAGGATTAGAATTAAACTGCGCACTGAAAGCCAGTATAGGAAACTTTATGTTGAATTGTCTTGAGTGTATAGTGCAAGCTATTAGGAAGTATGGCTGGCAGAGCTGTGTAGTTGATCTGTGTGTGAGTGAGTGAAGACCTATAGCAACCATCAGAAGTTACAGAAAACAGTTATTCTGAAGTTAAATGAGCATCATAATTAGGATTTTCTAGCGGCTGAAACCCATTTTCCAAATTTACCTGGATCACTAACTCCCATTTAATTGAAATGAAAGCTTTGATTCCTCTGATAGATTTGATTAACTTTGATCAGATGGATCTAAATTTGTTATCTGTCAGAATCACAGAATCGCAGAGGTTGGAAGGGACCTCAAGAGATCAATGAGTCCAACCCCTTTTTTCCTAATCTCCAACTGGAACCTCCCCTGGTGCAACCTGAGGCCGCTCCCCCTCATCCACAAAGCTGAGCAGTATGGTTGCTATGGCAGAAGGAAGGGATGACATCCAGTGGGACCCTGATAAACTCAAATGGTGGGCCTTTATGAACCTAACGGGGCTCAACAAAGCAAAGTGGAAGGTTTTGCACTTGGGTCAAGGGAATCCCAGATATGTATACAAACTGAGAGAAGAACTCCTGGAGAGAAGCCTTGCTGAGAATCACAGAATTGCAGGGGTTGGAAGAGACCTCAAGAGATCATTGACTCCAACCCCTTTGCTAAAGCAGGTATCCTACAATAGCTTGCACAGGTAGGCATCCAGACAGGTCTTGAAGATCTCAATAGGAGACTCCACAACCTCTCTGGGCAACCTGTTCCAGTGCTCTGTTACCTTTACCATGAAGAAGTTCTTCCCCATGTTAGTACGGAACTTCCTATGTTCAAGTTTTAGGCCATTGTTCCTTGTCTTATTGCTACACACCACCGAGAAGAGCCTGGCCTCATCCACATGCCTCCCACCTCCCTTTAGATATCTGTAAACATTTATCAGATTCCCTCTCAGTCTTCTTTTCCCCAGGCTGAACAGACCCAGGTCACTCAGCTTTTCCTCATACGAGAGATGTTCCAAGCCCTTTATCGTCTGTGTGGACCTCCGCTGGACTCCTGGGAGATCCCTGTCTTTTTTGAACTGGGGAGCCCAGAACTGGAGACAGTATTCTAAATGTAGAGGGGGAGAATCACCTCCCTCAACCTGCTCTCCAAGCTCTTTTTAATGCATTCAGGTGTGTCGGCCACTCCTCCAGCTTTGTATCAGCAAACTTGCTGAGAGTGGACTCTATCCCTTCATTCAGGTCATTGATGAAGATGGTGAACAAGACCGGACTCAGCACTGAACCGTGGGGAACAATACTAGTTACAGGCTTCATCATATTTTACAAACAAATTCACTTAGAAATGTGATTATTTCAGAATTCCCACTGGAGGCTGAAAACAATGCACATGGAGCTACCTGCGGAAGATTCAGGAAAAGCCTTTTCACGGTGTGGTGCAGAAGGAACCCGAGTGTTCCCATGGATCATTGTTGCTTGTCCAATTGCTGAATCTATTTAAAAGTAAAAGGAGACTATCACTGTCTAAATACACGTGATGTGTGTGAAGGCGAGGGAGATTTCTTGTTTCCTGTCACTCTGTGTGAAGAGAGCAATTGCATGTTTCTCTGAGCGCAGAGTTTAGCTTCAGGAGAGTTTTGTCAGAGGAGGAATGTACGGCCTCCATCCCCAGCCACAAGAAGCTCTGTGTCCCTCTGTTCTAGAATTACACCAAGCAGCGGATGGGTGCACTCATCCTGGCTATTTGTATTCTCTTATCTGAGTTGGAAGTGCAGGTTATATACCACAGTGAGCTGTCTTCAGGGTGCATCTCACACCAAGAGCCTAACTAGGCTTCTCTGAATCACGTTATGAGGTGTATCTCTCTCCTTAATTACGATAAAGGGAGTGTAAGGTGACTAGCTTCCAAAATTAGTTGCTTCCAATGGTGTTGTGAGTATCCACCGAGGGTCACATGGAAAGGAATTTCTTCCTCCCAGCTCTCTGCAGACAGACCTCATTTACTCAGGCTGTGCTCCTGGCAGGGCTTTTGCCCCTGCCTGAACTCAGATAGAGTGAAGGTTTGTTTATATCCAAACTGAATGAATATTTCCAAACAGGTCAGGCTACAGAGCTGTGTGAAAATTGCAGCTCTGACTCCAGGGAGTCTTGGCTTACAGTGAACCTCCTCAGCAAAGAAACATGAATTTTCTTCTCCCCCACCTCTCTGATTCCCCCACGATGAGGCAGAGGAATTAGGGAGGAGGGGGTTCAGGCTCTGTTCCTGGGGCCCTTCAGTGGAAAGAAGATGCTGACTCCTCATGATGCTGCAAGTAAATTTTCTTTCCCAGCCTGAGGACTTGCCTCTGACCATGCACAGAAATTAATAGTGTTTTTTTTTTTTTTAAAAATATGTTGCCCTCTATCATCCATAAAAGAGAAGGGCTTGTTGGAACCACACACCTCCCAGGCACGGTGCTATTGGTTGCCCTGCCAGCCCCGTGATGTAAATTACCTTTGCACTTTGTAATAGAGTCAGCACCATGACAGGAACTCACACATCACTCAGTTGGCTAAGGGTAATAAAGAGGAAAATCAAAAGGAGCATGAGTTCATGCTGGAGGTATGTGCAATCAAGGAGAGAGATTTATGACAAAAGCTGAGTTATAATATTAAAGGGTATAAACAGCTTCTTACTGTTATGCTTTCATACACCCTGTATTCCTTCAGTAAGAACAGTGCTAAGTTTGGGGAAGACTTAGCTGCAAAACATTGCTTTTTTCAGAAAGGTCTCTGGAAAAGCAAACTTGCATGTATAAATAAATTCACCTCCAAGGTTCAGCCTGCTTCAATGTGGGTGATAAACACATTTTGGATGTCTGACGTGAAACTTCTCATTTGTTGACAGCAGCTCAGCATCTGCAGTACTCCCTTGCTCTGTCCACAAAAATGCATATATCACCAACTGCCACCCACATATTTACTAGAAATTGAGCCAGTGGAGTGACACTGAGATGGCCTGAGTACAGATGGAACCCTACTGATTCTTTTGAGGACCATGACATTATTTGTGCATCCTCTGATATAGGCTGTACCATCTCAAGCCAAACCTTTGCTTAACCCAGTTTCAAGCCTCTGATGGCTCTGATGTCACAGATGCTGAGGTAGGCTTGATGAGCAGGGCATGGCACAGCGAGCTCCTTGGACACAAGCTGCCACCTCCCCACCAGCTACTCCATGAGCCCCAGCTTCCATGCATGACCTGCAACATAAAATCTTCCGATTTCTGTGACTTTCCTAGTGGCCTTTAGGCCCCTTTTATTCTCAGCAGGGATACCAACATCAAGCCCGGGCAATCAGATCTCCCAGCCACTGCCTGCATTCTCTTTGTCAAGTCATAGCTAAAAGCTAGGCCAAAGTCCGACAGGACCATGCTACATGGTATATGTGGTTAATGATTGCTTCATCTGGGATGCCCATTTTTTACCACATTCTACCACAAAAGTCCACAAGCTGTGCTGAGAAGCCAGATTTGGTAAGAAATTGTATTTCATTGCAGCTTGACACAGGCGTAAAAGAAAAGCACGGAAAACATCAACCCACTTTTTTATGTTATACCAAAAAGGATGAAGCAGATGTTTTTAAGTAAACATGGGCTCTTGTTATGCATTTTTGAGAAGTCAAGAGAAGCTTTTTCAGAAGCAGGAGTAGCCCATGAATTTAAAGGAGTTTTAAATACTGTACTTTCCCATAAAGCTATAAAACTCTGGCAGAAAGCTCAGCAGCCAATCAATGAGGAATGAACCTGAGCATGTTATAACTCAGATTACCAATAAAAATGTCAGGCTGAAATCAGAAGTGGGTAGTTTTATAATCCTGAACTGAAAGTATTTTTTTAATTGCTTTCAAATGGGGAACTTAACAATATAATTAAATATATGTATAAAAAGTCCCAAAGTGCTACAATCTGCTTTACTATCTGACTTTGTCAAGCTGATTATTATTACAATAGGGGAAATGGTGGATTTGAATGTCTTTTCCCTGGCACTGCAATTTCCCAGCTGTTTTATTGAGATTGTATTTAAACTAGACAAAATGGACTCTGCTGCTTCCATAAAAACCAGTTGAGCATTAAGAGTTAATACCAGCATTTTTAAATCATTAAAACCAGCCTATAGCTGCAGATTAGTGTGGGGTGAGATGTGTTATTTGAAGCAGGTGTGATCTGTCAGGAGCAGTGTTTTGGCATTTTACAACCAGTGGGGCTACGTGCACAGCTGTAGACTGAAGAAAAATGGACCAACGTGGGTACAATGGGCTGCTTTGTATATAAGCTGCTATTTTGCTAATGCACTTTTAGCATATATAGAGATAAACAGTTCAAATATTGATTGGTATTTTCTGGTATTAATAGGCTCACTTTAATCTGGTTTAGTCTCTAAAGTATATTACATTGATCAGTGACCACTGATATATTTTCTTAGAGAGACTAATTTATGCTCTTATCCAAAGGATATGTGTGTAAACAAAAGTGCCTGTAGGAATAGTTTGGATAGTGAAAGAGAGCGGAGTATGTGCCAGTCAGGTGTAAACTGCTGGAAATAACCTGTTACTGTTTATGGACCAAGTTGTACAGAGCACTTTAGAATAGGGCTGGTTGGGAGCCAGTGATCAAGTACTTCTTTTGCTGGAAACTGCCAGTTTGGGAAAACAGAACTATTTTGTAGGAACGTGTCAGCTCTGATGAAGTTTTGATGAAATACATACAGGTTCCTGCTGGAAGTCTACCATGTTCCTCCCAACCCACTTACAGGTTGTTGCTGGACTAGAAATAGCTTATTCTTCAACGTTTCATGCTGATAGGGCTTTCCCAGCCTCTAGAGGTCTTGACCCTCCATAGTCCTATGGGTGCTCCAAAGAGCTTTGGAGAGTGGGCTTCCAAGAATTATTTAATGCTGAAACTTTCAAAACAATATCTCAATTATGACTAAAAACTTTTTACATGAATCTTCTTTTCTGAGGAACTTTTTGATATTTCTAGTTTTCCAAAAGTCAGCGCTGAGGTTTATAATCCTTTTAAGTAAGGGTATTTTCCTATGAAAGGAAAATTTCAACTTCATATTATATAGCTTATGGAAAAAATGTTACTAAGATGATGCACATAGACTTTCTAAAATTTCAAATATGCTTCTCAAGTTTTGACACCTAGAGGTTATTTGGGACTGGAACATGTAGTGGTATTCCACTGTTTAAAGTAGTAGAATACATAATGTCACAAGTGAAAATTTACCCGTTATTACTGATCCCAAGAGTGATATTTATTATACTATAGGATCCATGAAAAATATTTTTTATCATATGTGGTGAAAATAAAATATAATTGAAGCATGTAAATGCTGTAAGTTTATGGAAACAGTGAGTTAACACCATAAAGTCTGATAATTTGGATTTTAAGAACAAGTACAGTTTTGGGAGTGTGATAGGTTATAGGTAACATGTAGATAGTGCTGTTTCATTTGCTGTAAATACGAGAGTCTGTTTTTCTTCCCACCTATACTGATTCTTTTTACCACTGTAATTCCATTTGCTGTGGTGGAGCTACTAGTGATTTATACTAGTGCAAATAAGAGACAGTATTAGGAGCATTACTTTCAGCCCAGCAGTGTCCATTTAACTGTCACAGTGGGTAAAGACAAGAGCTCACAGAGAAGGTTGTTTATCCTTATGGGAAGGGACAATAAAAAACACAGGGGATTTCCCTTCTAGCCCGGGTGGAATTTTAAGGGATGGAAAAGGGTAATTTTTATTCCCCACTTTAATTAGCAGAACGCTTTGATGTTAGTGGTAGATATCAGTATAAATCTCTAGGGCATGAAGTTAATGGAATTACATTAAGGGTGAATTTTCCTCAAGGAGAAATTCACAGACTCTATTTTGCAGCTAAGAGTGCTATGGGTCAACGAGGCTTTGCTAATTATTACAGATCATGTCAAACATGACTACCTAAACCACAGAAATATGCACTACTCTATTACTAATGTATATCCAAAAAGACAGTGTTATTCTGAATCTTTCCTGTTGAACAAAATACCAGAACATTTTATTACTAGACTCTAGCCAGGCATGCTGGTATGTTAGCTGGAGAATTCTACGTATAAAACAGACTCTTAAGAGTTTTATTCCCATTTTTTGTACTTAAATATTGGACTTTTTATATCCTCCATTACTGGGACATTCACACGATCCCTGGTGACTCCTGGGATGCAAAATGTGTATCCCATGCAGCCAAAGGAGCAAAGCCAGCACTGTCACATAATAAATAAAATGGTGGAAGATCAAACGTTAGAACATCCTGAAGGGTGCAGTGAGTGAGGTCAAGCTTAGGAGAAATGTATCCAGAGAGGCCTGTGAGGCAAAACCAAGGACTTTCATTTCTGATTAGCCCAACATGGGAGTGTGAGGGCATTAGTTTCATGGTCTCTGGTGTTAAAACAGATGTGGGTAGCAACAATGACATGGAGATCAAGGAGAAGAGCTACTACCAACGCTTTTCTTGTCTCCATTGTGTAACAGTGGCCATCATTAAAAAAAAAACAAGTGGTCACATTATGTTATATGATATTGTTATAAACTCTCTTTTGGGAAGAGAAGCTATTCTGTGGCAAGATTTGGAAATAACTTGCTGGAGACAGGTCTCTGTGTTTGGAAACAATCCATGTCTGTGGCAGAGGCCTGGAGTTTGCTCTTATTGATGGTGAAGTTAAGGTAGAAATGAGTTATAGGGAAAATTGCTTTTTAAAAAGGCAGTGGCAAGCAGAAAAAAGTCTCAGTGTATACAGTGGCTCAGTCTGCAATGGCATTAGGTTAAAGACTTCCTATGCTTTACCATCATTAGCACATTGTAAACACATGAAGCTAACTATTCATAAAATAGCATCAATTTCAGGGGCCAGATCACTCGCCTTTTGTAGGAAACCCTGCAGGAAGAGAAGGGGGAGCCTCTGGGGAATGCAAAATTTTCAAGATCATTCCTTTAGGGGAGATAGTACTTCTCTTGCCCACAAACAGAAGCTGGTTTGAACCTGCAAGGCAGTCTTAGGGTCCAAAATCCAGAGAAGCCCCAGGATTCTGCATCACAGAAGTACAGCAAAAGTTAACTCTGGTTAGAGTGAATTGCATGCTTATTATTCAACAAGCTAATGCTTTTGCAAGTCTCACTCTGTGAGAAGTTAAGGAAAAATCTTACATAAGATGCGGTAGGTAATTTACTTGGAAATGAGGAGGTCTCATATAAAGAAACATGATGAGTTCTACGTTTGAAAGAGGACACAGGTATGCTGGAGAGAGAACAAGGTAAACAGAGTGGTAGAAGATTTAATACATGTGATGTATGAAGACAAGCTGAAAGAATGGAGCTTATTTTCTCCATCTGAAAAAAAAAATGCAGTGTGATCCAGTTTTCCTGTCTGTATTACATGTTTTGGAGGGGAAAGCATTGAGTTGTTTTCCCCATCAAGGCAGAATAGAAGAAATAGAAAAAGGAAGAAAAAAAATATCAAGTTTCCTCTGCAGCAGTGATGAGTAGCTCAGTACAACCATTCTGCCCACCTCCTCTCACTCGAGGTTCTAGAAACAGTGTAAGCACAACATCTGTCTCTCCAGTATGATCTGGGTATTACTTGATCCTTCTCCCAGGATACACTAGATCAAAGGGCAGCAGCCACTGAGAGATTTGGTATAACACACAAAAGTGTGATGGCAATGTCAAGCTGAGAACAGGTACCATCTCATCTCTCTGAAAGCCAACATCTCTTGGTCCCTGTTACACTTCTAACCAACACCATCTGCTGTTAAGTGATGACTGCCATACTACTTCTGCTGCATTGCACTGCATTTCTAGAAATCTGTGTCTATCCACCACCACCACTTCCCAAACCCTTCTTGTTCCTACGGCCTGATCTCTGCCAAATGCTCGCTGAACTCATGAAAGAGGGACATTCATTTCTCTGCTGATTTCTGGAGCAGGAGAGTAGGAGGGAGAGAGAATTGCCTCCACCCTCCAGCCCTGCATGCTTGCATTCACACATCACAAAAGCCATTGAGCTGGTCTGAAGATGCATGGGCCAGTGCTGGTGTCAGCCTTTCATTTCCAGTTACAGAGGTAATATGTGTGTCTGTGTTGTATAGGGACAGACTGTCCCTCTGTAGTGAGATATAAGCTTGCAGGAATACTAGACTAATTGCCCCAGTACACTGCTGAAAAAAAATAAAGATAAAACATCTCACAGTCTCTTTCAATTAATATAACTTGCATGGCATGTGAAATGTATACAGTGCCACATGAAGAAAAGCACATACAACCAGTGTGAGCAACAACTTCCAGTTCTGTAGGAAGTGCAAAACACATTTCTTGCTAAAATGGAGCTTGACTTTAACTAAAGGCACTTTGGGCAGCTGCTAAATTGTATTCCAAACTGGCATTTGTAGGCATTTTATCACATCCAGATTGTGGCAGAAATTGGACAAAGATGTGAATGTCCGTGGTCCATCTGAAAGCTATTGCTGTATTCACAGTAGAACTGTTGATATTTGAATTAGAGAAACACCCCCTCTCTGGTATGTTATTCCCAAAAATCTTGCAGTTTTGTTTTCCTATACCAAACCCCACTTGAGGGCTGCTAATGCTCACCCAGCAAGGGCAGGGATCTGGAGGAACCCACTAGTTACTTGTTACCTTCTCCACCACATCACTGACAACTGGAGTAGTATCACACACTCAGTGCAGCACAAGTGTAGCACACAGAACTTTGTTAAATGATTACATTATGTAAATGTGTGTACTTTTGTATATTTTTCCCTGATGGAAGCAGTATTTGGAAAAGAACTGGTAATGGACACCCGGGCAAAATTACCATCTCAGCCTTCCTTTCATCTTTGCCTTGCTCTGGGCAGAAGTCTTAACAGGTGAGAGAGCCCAACATATTTCCACCCTGCAGTGGTGAAGCAGAAGCTCTAAGGCTGTGCTTTCGCTTGTGGATGATGGACTCAGACTTAAAACAAAGCATGCAGCTTCTCTGAGGCCCAGTTGCTGTGCCAATAAAACAGACCAGTGAAAGATACCTCCCAAGGGCATGGTGAGAATTAATAAATGGTTGAAAGAGCTTTGAGACACTCAGCTGAAAGGTACTTGATACTGTCAAATAATTATTGTATTCTTTATTCATTGATAAATAGCTATTTGGGCATTCCTCGGGAAAATGTGGACATTTGAAAAGAGGCCAATAATATACTTTACAGGAAAAGCAATGACCATAAATTTGAACATGCTTTATATAGGTTACATCTGAAGAATGAAAATATATCTGTAGATTAAATTACTACATTTGTAGAGTATAAAAATAGGATATAGTCATAATCCTCCTTTGAGTAAAGCGGGCAAAAGAAAAAAAAGCCCCCAAAGCAGCTGCTACACAAAGATTCTAGATGCAGAGTTCAATAAAAACTTGATGTATGTAGGATGTATAAGCAGAACTGAGCCTGGATATATTAATCTCCGAAACCCTTTATTTTGCAGCCAAAATATGCCTACATGGAGTAGATTAAAAATATTTATACAAGGCAAAATTCCAAGACTAGTGAACATCCTGTTGCCAAAGACATTTTGCGGACAACAATACATCATTTTACCACATACAGTAGTTACTACTTTCACAGTGAAAGAGTATGATAGCATTCATATATACACTTGCAATTCAGAAACTATATTTGTGCCCACAAGACGACTGAAGTCTCCTGTGTAGCCATGCAGGAGACCAAATCCTACGAGTGAGTGTAGTTGCCCTTTTTTTCAGGCTGCAAATAATTGCTTGAGCTCTGGGGAAAAGCTGTGTAAGTCAAAAAAATGCTGACTAGATATGATAGATGCTTTCAGTTGCTAGCTGTGGAGCTGAGTTACCCTGCTGCACCACAGATTTCCAGAATGACATGAGGCAGTGCTTTATGTGAGTCCTTCATGCCAACTTTAGAGAAGTCACTGGCATGGCTGGCTGGAGTTCAGGCTTCTTATGTCCCTCAATGATTGCTCAGAGACTCATTCAGAAGAACAAAACAGGGAGTGTATGTATGGTCATCCTGACTCAGACCAAATATTCACAGCTGTCCAGAGCCCCAAGTCTGAAATCAGCCTTTGAATAATCTTTATGTCACAGATGAACTTAATCTCTTTGAACCCATCCCTGCCTCCCAAGGCAATGAGTTCTGAAATTTAATTCCTTACCATTAGGCAACTCTCCTGTTTCTTTGCAATCCGCCATGAGATAAACTCAACTGAGATAATCTCAGTTGATGAACTCCACTGTTGATAAAAATGAGAGAATGTGATCAGCTGTTTCCAATTCAGCCTCTCTGAGGGTCAATTGTACACACCTCTACCAGATCTTTCCCAGGCTGAAGACTCCACATTCCTTGTTTCTTTGGGGAAGTACTTCCATATCGTGTGGCACACGTATTGCAAGCACACCAAGCTAAACTTCTAAATAGAGAAAGAGTGAATCCAGATCACTATTTTTCAGTTCCTTCTGCAAAAAAAGGGTATTGTGAAAGTCAGCCTGAGAAACACTTAAATATTACTGCAGTAGAAACATGTCAAATAAAATTACTTACATTGAGTAGCAGTATTTTAACTAAGTTAAATTTAACAGTGTGATTATCTCCAGCGTTGGCACAATGTTCTCATTTTGTACCATTTTTATTGAGAAAAACAGAGGTGAGGCATGTGGAATATGCAAGCATTAAACAGAGATGTTATTTGTTCCTGAAAAATCAGATACACTGATTTTCTGCTTAGCAATAATTAAATCAGAAAAAAAAAAAAAGACAATGTAATCTGTGTTTTTTGGGTAACCTTAGGAGGAAAAAAGAAAACAAAAAAACTTTTACTATATGTTAAATATGACCGTGGTATGACGTTATCAATGACAATGTTAACGTTGTTTGTGTATTGTCATGGCGTATTTAATAAAGATTTTTTTATATTGTTTTGTGTGTATTTTGAGTTTTCTGAATTCACTAGAAATTTATGACAAGAATGTCAGGAAATGTCACCACCTGGAAAAAAATTTCAGTATAAAAGAGCATATTTCTTATATTTCAAATGAATCAGTAAAATTAGTTAATTCTTCTCTTGTATTTCATTTCAAACACTTTTATTAGATAAAACTGAGAAATCATTCAAATATTGAAATTGGAACTGCCTAGAAAATACTTTAAGATGTCATTTCAGTACAAAGTCTTGTAAAATGTTGAGATTTTAATTGCAAAATTAATGCATTCTTTGAATTGGTTAGAATTTTCAGCATAAAATTGCAAAAAAATATATTTTCAAGTATTTCCACTTTGTGAGGAAGTATTTATTGGTTTTTGTTGTTGTTTGCTGTAAAACTCTTAGGCAAGCTGTTGTAATCTGCTCTCATTACAATGCCCCATTGTACAGTAATTAGACACATTTTTTAACTCTACATAGTCTGAAAATGAAGTTTGTCTGAAGGAAATCAAAGCTATGCAAATGACCTTATAAAATAAATGAGAACCAGCAACTATGCTGTTTTGTCACACAGCATAAACAACTTCTGTCCATCAACAGAGCGGAGTATCCAAAACTATTTAAGCTGGTCCATGGTACCCATCACTGTCAATTTTTTTATATGATTACACATTCCAAAAACACTTAATTAACAGTGAAGGAAAACTGAACTCTGTTTTCTATCCTCACCAAGCTTCCCAGCAGAAACAAATACACAGGCCTCCCGAAACCTTAAACAGAAGTAATAAAGTACCAAAGAAGAGATGTGAAATTCTCCATTCCAAAATAAAATCTTGCAGCTTTTGGCAGCTACTTCGTTACACATCCTGTTTTGATTTTTCCATTTCATCTGTTCTTCACCTCTCCTCAAGTTGGTCTGAAGCATCTTCACTCATCCTTGCCTTGCTGTACTCAGTTCTCTCTGACCGACTTATGTTTAATTCTAAGAGAAAATGCTCTGTCACTGTTTTTCAACCACATTCAGTAAAGAGCTTAACACAGAAACGACATGGAAGTGTCTTTCTTAATTTCAACAAATAAATAAATAAACAAATTGGGAAGCTTCACTCAGTAAAGGAGGTTTTTGGATGGTTGGTAGTGTTCTGAAAATGGTAACACTGAGGTATCTCCTTCACACAGACATAGGAGTACCAAACTTTTGATAAAGTGATGTCCCATTACATGCTTTAGGTGTATGCTCATGTATTTCAGCATTGCAGGAACTGAGACATAGTGGAATGACTCTTAAACACTACCACTTGCTACACGGGCAAGGCCTTACCTTGCAGACATTTACACAGGCTAATTGGTAGTTCTATTAGTCAGAGATTTACGCAAAGTTGCTCAAATACATAAAATAATGAAGAATAGGAACGCAGCAAAGCAATAAATATATCCTCTTTTTTCTATCCAAGTCTTTTTATTTCCAGATCTACAAACCGTAGCAAATAATTGCTTACATCTGCTTTTCCCAGGGCCTTTTCTTCTTCAGTGTTGTTTGGTAGAGACACTTTTCTTTAGTAATGGTAAAAATATTTTGAATGCAGTATACATTAAGGCTGGTGATTGGAAAACTACTTCAAGATTCTTATGAATTCCTTTACCTCTCTTTGCACCCTATATCCTATAAGAAAAATGCTTGCCCTGCCCTTTTTATTTTAAATAAAGAAAGCCCATTCTTCTCCGATCTGGCAAATAAAACTTAATAAAATTATATTCTTTGATCTCTACCTAACAAAGAGCTGTATATTGTTAAATGAAGTGGAACTGCAGCTACACAGTTTGCTGTGGACACAAACTCCTGGAATCAATTATCTATAGATTTTAGAGGAGCACAAAATTTACAGAGTTTTCAAATGGAACTGATGGTGAGCTGAAGGAAAAACACAGATGTTTCATAGTGGTGCAATGACAAGAAGGAGATTAATAAAACACTGTGAAGGAAAATTTTAAAGGAAATAATACTTCCAGATTTAAGAGTAATATTTCATTGGGCACTCCTGGAGGAAATCATTTGATTATTTGCTGAGATAAATTTGTACGGTGTTTAAAATAGTTTCTGTGATGAGTTACTGAACAGTATGGAAATCTAATCTAAGTATTAAGTCATTTTCATATGTATCACATATTGTTAACAAACTACTCCACACAATAGGAACAGTGCACCACCCTGCTAGAAATTGTACAGTTACCACCAAGGGTGCTGGAAACTGCCACTTCTGCTGCAGCTGCAGAAGGGGCCATGCTATTTTGCTTTGGGATATATTTAAAATTCACTAATTATCACGGCGAAGGAAATGCATGTAAGTTATTCTAGTGCACCACTAGCAGATAACTTCTTTGAACAAATGGTTTATAAATAAAGATCCATCTGTATAACTATCTGATAACAGACATATGCATATCCACATTCAGGAAGTTGTTACTCAAACTTTGGAAAATGGACATGGGTTTGAATAGGCTTCCTGTGCGTTCATTAGAGTAAGAAAGGAGCCCCAAAGAAAGATTCATACTGGAATGCAGTCCAGGCTATGAATTTATGTATTAATTTGAAGGCGAGTGATTCAGAAATCTGCATCTGAGTTAAGTTACCGTAAGATCCTTTTATGGTTAATGAAGATTCACAGGCATGCATAAAGCTTAACTAAGCAAAGTAAGGCGATTCTATGCACCAACTTCAGAATGAGCTGAACTCCATTCTAGAAACAGCTATATATCTCCACTGACTAAAAAGTCAGCCTAGACAGCTGGCTCGGATGTCAACTTTTATGCTGTTGATACTTCCATTTGATCAAACAAGTCTTCTGGATTGTCTCTGCCTGTGATTCAAGCCAGCTGAAGAGCAGTCAGCTCCAAATCAGCAGCATTAGTCGTAGTTGCACGCTGCAACTGGAGCTGATTGACTTTGAATTGATACAGGTCTCAGTCAGAGTGTTTGTAACCTACTTCAAAGGCCTCCTAGACACAGTCCTGGAGTATGTGGGGAGCATGTTACAACTGGACCTTAGAGCTTTTATAAATATTACATTCATAAAAGACGTGCTTTTAAAAAATGAGTAAAGATCTATGTGCTTTCCAATCTAGTCTCTAATTTGGTCATTGTGGATAAGTTGTCTTCAGAATTTCAACATAAGACTGTGTTGCTCTTTGGTAAGACAGCCAGTGTTATGGAGAACAAAAGAAGAGATGGAAAATGGCAAAAAAGTCCTGTAAAATTAGCAGAAAGGTAGAACAAGGAGCTGATGTGAAAAAGAAGCCTCATTGCTTATGGAGTTTATTGTGCAGAAAACCAGAACAAATAAAAGATTCTTCAAAGAAAATACAGTGGGTATGGATTTCAGACAACAAGCAAGGAGGATGACCCTAGCTGTTCAACTTTGGAGGTCAGGTGACTGTTGCATGTTAAGAGAAAGAGTTTCAAGCAAACGATATGGAAACATTACAGAGATCTGATAAAGATACTT
This sequence comes from Numida meleagris, assembly GCF_002078875.1. Classification (NCBI taxonomy): domain Eukaryota; kingdom Metazoa; phylum Chordata; class Aves; order Galliformes; family Numididae; genus Numida; species Numida meleagris. Next base: position 101,511,213 of record NC_034411.1, read on the forward strand.
TGGGAGCATATTACGAGGAGAAAGTAATATATTCCGGGTTGGGAAAAGATACAGTGCTATGGCAATAGTTAGAGTGCTGACGACTCTCCCATGACAAAGTGCTTTGACTCAAAAATTCTGTAGCACAGCAGCCTGCTATCCCACAGGCAGCCAGCTGGTGAACTCTCATAAATATTGGAGATTTTACTTTTCTATCTTTTTCTTCTGCTTCTTCGTACAAGCTATTAATCTTTACATTTTGAGAGACATAAGTGAAACTGAAGATCACTTCTAATGATGGATTTGCTGGCCACGCTGCTCTGAACTAGAAATGCAGCTGCTGTCTACTACCTTCTATCATATATTCTCTTGATTTTATTCTAACATATTTCTCTTTTCACATAAATATTGCAGACTAGCCTTATACATGCATTTGCATTTGGAAAAAATATAGGATTACCATGGGACAAGGACTAGAAGTTCTAATAGAGATAGCTTTCTTCTCATGATGAATACCTCCTGGAATTGGGAAGATATAACTCCTGATATTACCCTTTCTGTAACACCCTGGAATCCAAGAAGAAGGAGCACTGGAGTCATAAACTATTCCCCTTAAAGATAATGATGCTGTAGTCTTGTCAGAAGTCATGACCTTGGGACCATCATACCATCCTAGGCAATCATTGCATTCACTCCCTCTTGAGTGTGTGCTGCTGCACAAATAATGTTATTGTGGAGAATATGAAGAAGAGCCTAGCTCTGTCTTTTGTTATCCATGAGCAAAAACTTCCGAGCATCTAAGTTTAATTAAGCACTTTCAATTCTATGTGGCACAGATGAATTAATGAATGCAGGTCCCTAAGCTTAGGCAGCTCAAGGAACTAATTTGCACTCTGGGTTTGAATAGATTTCAGGACGTGGCCTGGGCACCACCCCTGATGAAGTGGAAGCAGCAATTAGCAGAAGTGGAAAAATCACAGTGATGTTTAAAGCTATGGCTTCTGTTTACAGCACAAGCATGTGCCAAGCACAGCTGCACTCAACATTTATCAAAGAGACCTCCAGCTGTCTTGTTGACAGGTACTAACTTTGCGTTGCTCTGCTGTAGAAATAGATTGTACTCATGATCAAAAATGTAGTATCCTATTATACTCTCAGTCACAAACCCTTTGTGCCCTTTACACATCAGTACTTACATACACATTTAGTAATTTAGCGCTCGTGCAACTGTGCAACCAATAACACTAGATAGCACTGTTTTAAGATATTCCATAAAGATCTCTGGTAAAAACTTAATCCTGACCTGAAACTGCCCTCCTCTTTTGGAAGTGGGATTGCATTTGAAAATATGATGGTGCCTGTAGAGCTGAGAATAGGGACATTTAGGCTGAAGTGTATGATCTTTGCACCCAGAGTTAAGCATCATTTAGACAGCAGAGTGGCTTAATTTTCAGAAGGGCAAGCTGAACACAAATGTACTGGGTAATTAACATCCCAACAGTCCATCTAAGTAACTTAATAATGTTATTCCTGACTTACTGAGCAGGCCTGTGGCTCACAAATCAATGGCACAGCCAGGAGGAGATCCCAGCGCGTGTAACTCCCCCTCTAGTGCTCTCATCGTTAAGCAATGAGTCAAGTTTAAACCTCTACAGATATTTTTGTGGATGGAATTGGTAACCTCCAGCAGCAGGTGAGGTCAAAACACAGGCATGCACTCGGCAGGGGCCTCCTATGTAATATCAGATCTGCCTGCACCTTCATTCCCCATGCAACTTCCCAGATTTTGACTGTCTCACAGAGAGAGTCAAATCCATCCTCAACCCAGTAGTGGCAGTAACATGAGCTCCCCCCAGGGCCAAAATTTCTGATCACACACTCAGAAATATCCATGTGAACAATCCCCCTTTTAATGTTGTTTCTGTATAAATTATGCACTGCTCCTTTCCAACCAACTTTTTTTTTTAATCAGCAAAAGTTATTTGGTAACGTTTTTGTTTTCATACTGAGTTTTGATTAAAGAGGAGGAAAAAAAGAGCTTCATTTCATTTTCACAGTATCTCCCAGCAGAGCAAGCACTCCTGTTTCTACTGTGGGATTTTGTTTTTCTCTACAGCATGTCTTGACAAATAGCCCTCTCTGATTACTGTGCTTGCACAAGATTTCATTATGGTTTTGATAACATGCCACAATCTTTAAGTTTCTGTTTGATATAAAGAGTCTGTCCCTGAACAGTAATCATGAGAGAGTGGGGAATATTGAGTGTTAGAGTTTCCATATTTTACGAGCTGCCAAAATAAATGATTTAGAGCAGAGAAGCCTGTATTAGTAGCAGATCTCCAACTTCACTAAAGCAAGAAGCAGTGCTGACGAGTAGGCCAGCTTGTGAGAACTTATTTTTAGGGGTATTGTTATGATTTCAGCCTGTAGGGTGAAGAGTCCCAGGTGGTATGAGTTGATCTAGTTGCATGATCTTCTCTGTGATTGAATTCTCCATTAGCTGATGATTCTCTCTCCAGCCCATATCCTTCTAAGCATCTGGTACTGGTGAGGCAAGATTCTTCCAGGTACGTCCAAAATTTTCATTTTAACTTTGCCCAATACAAGCAGCATTTTGATTATTTGCAGTTATTGTTGAGGTCTTTCTGATTCCTGCTATGTTAATTCTGTATCTAACTGTACAAGTAGTATTAGTCAAAGGGGAGTCAAGTTAGTTTTAAACTTTGGCTGGCTGCAAAAGAGGAGTAATACACCAGAGATCAAAAGGAAATATTTTCCAAGGATCTCATCCAAGGGAACTCCTTTTGGATGAAAATATTCCAAGGGCCACACAGGCTGAAAAAAAGTCTCTCCAGAGGCCAGAACTACCCATTTTCAGATTCTCTGTGTTAACAACTTCCAATTCCCTGTTTGAGCAAGCTTCTCTGGTGGTTCCTGTTTCACTGTATTGTTTATTATCTGTCTACTTGGGAAATTTTATGTAGTTAGCATTTCCCACCACATTAATTTTATCTTATATGTATCTTAAAAAGTAACTCTGAACTTCTCCATGAATCTGAGATTCAGAGCTTCGTGAAGTTGGGTTTCTGGGTAGTTCCTTAGTCACATTTGTGCAAGCAGTGGAGTGGAGCTAGAAGTAAAGTGAACTGAGATGGCAGGATGTTATCTCAGCAGGATTGTCGTGGCTTTTTTTTTTTCTTGAATGGAGAATTTAAAACCATCTATAATCAGAGAAGAGGACAGTGAGGTCTATTGTAGATGGCCCAAATTGTGTATAAATTGGGACTGAGTTAAGATACTGGCATGCTAATTCCAGACTGTGTACTGGCTTGACTGTGTACACCAGTACTTTCTTGCCTAAGCTTGAGAGAGTTTCAGAGTGATTAATCTTGCTGAATTCATTCTCAGTTACTCGTGATGATGTCCCTCCTTTGGCATACAGAGCTGATGAGTAAAGATCTTTCCCAGGAAATGGCATTCCACACTCTGCCATTTTCATTATTTTACTGGATCTATGTCAAAAGGAAGGAAGGAGGGTAGGAAGGAAGGTAAGAAGAAAGAAAAAAGGAAGGAAGGAAGATATTTAAATGTTTTACTGTCATTGCTGTAAAAGATAAATGATATAGGAATCAAGTAAAATCCATTGTCTGCTGTGCATTGCCCTAATCAACAAAGGTTTTGAAAGTCACATTAGCTCGGCTGTTAACTACACACTCTAGTATTGTCATATGATTTTCAAATTGTTTTTTCAAAGACCATTGCGTATTTTAAGGAGTATCCTGAGGTAGGTTATACCTGGCTTCATACTCAGAGAGGAAATTTTCAGAACTTTTGACTTTTCTAAGTTGGGGAAGGGAAAGGTACTGTCTACAGCCTACAGAAGTCAGATTGCATTACAACCTTACCTGCACAGATACTGATTTCCTCAATGAAAGTAGCTGGGCTGGTGGCAAGTGATCTACTAATGCTGACAGTTGCTACTTACATTTCTGTTCTACATCTTTTTGGAAGTGGTGGTAATGTGGCGGTGATGAAGAAGAGTGAAAACTCTTCTAATGGGATGGGTTTCATTCAAATGATACACCAAAATGTTTTACCACTCAGTGTAAATACTTAAGTATGACTGTGCATTAAACCAGTGTGATTTTTATGATTCCAAATAATTCAGCTTCTGAAACTCCTCCTTAGCAGAGCTTCATTACTACCGAAGACCTGATTCTTCTTGGCTCAGAAATAATATGCGCGAGAATATGAGAACATTAAGAATTATGCAAATAGATGATATTTTTAGCCAATATAGTTTACGTTTAGCACAAAACAAAGATGAATCTTACAGTACCTGGTTGTAGCAATATAATTCCCTTTTGTCCTATTCTTTTTTTTCTCATAATCTTTAATAAACTATTTAAAACACTAATATTATTAAATATCACCCCTGGACACAGGTCAGGATGAATAGTTCATTTCACGTCTCTCACAGTTGTTGTTTTAGTGTTTCCATAAACTCAGTGAGGTATCAATGTATCAGTTACACTTGGGTTATACGTTCAAGATTTTCTTTAAAGCATTAGGGCTAGCATCTCATATTTTATGCTGTTCAGCGTATTGTAATGTAATGTAAAAAAAAAAAAATTGAAAGTCAAAATTAAAAGGATTTTGTTTTGGTCAAACTGAAACCTTTTCAACTGACCCCAAATTAATTTCATCTTGCAATTTCCCTGCAGATAATTTCTGAAATTTTCGAGTGGGGAACAAAGCCAAGGTTTTAAATCCTTTGTGAAAAAAGATTTTCATTCCCTGCAGAGCTGTAAAATTCAAGTAACAAACATGTACATGTTTTATCCCCTCCTAAATCACATCAGCTTCCTGCAGTCAAATGCCAGCAGTTTCTGTCAAAGGTATAAGGTATAAAACTGCTCTGTTAGGAGCTGAGCTTCAGAGACTTCCTGACTAACATGAGGATTGTAAAAAATCCAAAATAGATTGGAAGGGAAGGCTGCATTCATGTGAAACATGGAAGCTCTGCTCCAAGATCAGAGGTGAGTTTTAAAGGGTCAAGATATGCTGGTTTGTTAGTATGGCCTTGGGCTTTTCTTTGGAGAGATGCAGCTTGAAGAAGTGAGTGTCAAGGTAGTAAAAATGACTCCAGTTACAGGATTCTTCAGCTGGAGCTTTTCTGAAAGCTTTGAGAAGGAATATATATCCTCACTGGAGCTCACACGTGAACTATGAGAGGATAATGAATAAGGCAAGAAAAGATCATTTTTTTCAGGAAAAAAAACATCCAAATCATTTCAGAGAAGGAACAGAAGCCACAGTGATAATAAGTAATAAGTAATATTTAGTTAGTAATATTAAGTAATATTTAGTTGTCCGTACTAAACTGTCTGAGCATGTCCCTGATTTAGATGAGTATAAATCAGAAGACGTGCAGAATTAGGCAGGTTAGTTTGGAAGTAGTCCTTAAAAGTAGAAAAGATGTTTTTAAGTTAAGCAAATTCAGGATATATTCAGTGATTCCCTCCTAGTCACAGCAGATATAAACATTAGAAAAATACTACCCTTTATGGTGCACCTTCTGGCCTGTGCTCAGTTGTTCTCCATAGGGTAGCCAAGGATGTTGTTTGGAAAAGTATTCCGTAAATAAGTCTATAGAATGGTTTTTATCAGAGAGGGAGCGTCTTTGATCTTAATCCTAAGGATTTGTTTACCCTAAAATGCTGCATCTGCAGGAAATATAGACTGATTTAATCTAATCATTTCAAATCCTGTGGAACGGCTTTTTTTCAGATGTAGAGCTGGATTTTCATTCATTTCAGGATGGATATTAGGAAAAACTTCTTCTCAGAAAGAGTGGTGAGGCCTTGGAACAGGCTGCCAAGGGATGTGGTGGAGTCACCATCCCTGGAGGTGTTTAAAGGACAGGGTAGATGTGGCTAGTGGGCATGGTGGTGATGGGTTGACAGTTGGACTAGATGATCTTAGTAGTATTTTCCAACGTTAATTACTATATGATTCTTTGACTTCAGGTGGCACATTCAAGTCTCCAGCCTAGGGTTTGTGTAGGAGCCTTCCTACAACAGCAGAAGCAAGGATACTCAGAGGTGCTGTGGCTGATCTTCCAGAAATCCACACCTCAACTCACCTCAGTACAGTTTGCACAGTGTCTTGAGCCCATTTCTATGAGAAATGAATGGGAATCGTTAAAATCAAAAGAAGGAATTAAATGTTTGTGAATACTTCTGCTTAATTTGCTATCCTTAAAACTATTTCAGTTAAAGTCATATAGCTCTTCTTCTATCTCTAGCTCATTTTTTTCTTTAGTAATATTTAATAATTATTTTCCATATATCTCACAATGCATGTTTTTTTTTTTTTTCTCCTGGATAGATATTTACCTTCTTCACCTAGGTACTTGAGAAATCTTGTAGAATTTCTTGGTGTCTGCAGTACAGTGGGGATGTGAGCCTGATTAACCAATAGCTCTTGCTAGTCTGATGCAGTGTTGTAGATCAAACCTGACACTTAAGTCCTTTAGTTTTAAATCAGTTACATGAGGTTGAGGAGGCAGAGACAAATAGTTCCTGAAGTCACATTGGTGAAGTAGCATTTCTGAGTGTTTGAGATCAGCAAAAATAAATACCAAAGAAGGATGCCATTCACAGTACTAAATCAATATTAATTGTAATGTTTCAGTGGTAATGAAAGGCCAGATACAAGCACTATCATACATCTATAGAAAATAACCTTGACAGTACCTATTATATAATCGAATAAAATCTACCCAAATCATGCTGCTTTGTAGTACTAAATACTTAGGGGTATTTATCTTTCTCTTAAGGCCAAAACCTTTACTGTAGTTTGATAATTGATAAATAAAGACAAGACTGCATGCAATCTAATTTGAATAGAAGCTGAGGCCTGCAGGTGGTCAGGGCTATCAGAATGTCAGGCTGGTTGGGCAAATGTGTAGCAGTCAGCAAATTTTAAATGTTTGAAAATGAAGATCACCATTGCCAATTAAAATATACAGCTGTCACATTTAATTCTAGCATAATCAAGAAAAAAGACTATTATCTTCCCAAGTGAGGTGTTTTTAACATATTTCAGACACCTACAATGTTTCTAATGCATTTCAAATCCATGTCATTCCTAACGTGCATTAAAGTTCTCTCAGAATTATTGAAATCTGGATTAATTATCAACAATTATGTGATTTTCTTCCCTGTTTTATGGTGTTTAGTGATTTTTTCCCCCCTTTGTTTTCTTTTTTTCCTTATTTTCTTTTTCTCTTTTCTATTTCCTTTTTCTTTTCTTTTTCTTTAATTTTTGTTCAATGTTCTTGTCTTCCACTGTATCAGTTCCCTCTGAGCATTCTCTATTCCTTAAAAAATTTCAAATCCTTCAATTCTGTGTTCTGAAGCACATATCTATTCTAATAAAGTGAGAAATCCCACTGATTTAGGAGTAGTGCTTCATATCCTGTGAGATGGGCACACACTTAAATATAGTGTGGAACTGGAGTTTTAACACTGAGCTCCAAGCAAATATCTTCTGGAACCTCCTGTTTTGGTAAAAGGCATTTCTGCCATCAGATGCTCATCACCCTTCTTTGGCTCTGACCGAGAAGTTCCCACCTCTGCAGCTTTGCTGGTAGAGCATTGCTCTCCTGGCCCCACAGGTCCCAGTGTCAGGAGACACAACAGACTGGTGCCAGTGATGGTGGCAACCACATCCACCAGCCCCGCTGCCCTGGGAAGAGGCTGCTCGCCATGGCCCAGCTCCCTTTCCTCAGGCACTAACAGAGATATGTAACTCAGAAAAGGCCTAACACATACAGAGCTCAATATAAAATTGATTTAAGGTGTAGCATGCAGCATGCCAGGAAACACTTCATTATGATTGTAGGTGTTACCAAAAGAGCACTAGTGTGTTTAGCATTTTAGATTTTCTACCCTATAACACATGACACAAAGTTTATGCTGCACATGGTTATGTCAGAAAAGGTGTTATAAGTAGAAAAATGGGGAAGGAATTAAAAAGAACAAACAGAGTGCTCTGTGCACTCAGTTTCATAAATAGCTGCTCCAAAGTAATACCATTTTAGAAGATGAATCAGAAAAAGACTATTTACTTCTCTGTGAGCCAACAGAGCAAAAGCGATTCATTCGACATGACTGAAACATTAGACATCTGCAGCATGGTCAGCAAACTTCCTGCTCCTATATATTCATTATCAAACAGCCATTGGCAGAACCCAAATTGAAAAGTTAATTTGTTTATTTTGGGGACGACTCATTGTATTTTTTCCAGCAGTCCTTCCTACTGTAAGCTAACCTGCATTCATTTAGGGCCAGGAAAATCACTGTAAATTGCGTCCCACAAATGAAGAGATGGAACAAATTAACATGGAAATATTTGATTATTGAAAGAACAACAAATGGCCACAATTAACAACAAAAAGATCTCATTATAAACTGGAATGATGAATGAGTTGCACATATATAAGATTCACTTCCAAGAAAGGAAGGTCAAATAGCTAAAGAATTTTTGAAACTTTGACTGAGACCTCTGTGATTACTCAGTATTTCTCTCATCAGTTGTTATAAACGTATATATAAGCTCATTCAAGCCAGGAAGGATAACCTGACGGAAATGGCACAGCAGTTGAATTTAGGAGCAGCGCTGCCTAAACAACTAATCTTTCCACTCTTTGGCTGAACTCAGAAAAAAAATGTTGCAGGTCAACCCAAAATGGATTTTTTGTTGTTTTTGCCAAAGTGAAGATGAAAGAAAAGGTATTTCACTTCTGATTAAATTAAACACACTACTTGATTTACAATGCTCCATTTACCTCAGATTTTTGCTTTTCATCATTTCAATTTTACATTCAAAATGTATTTTTTTTAACCTCAAAATGTGTCAAAGTGAAAAATCCGAATGTTTTTTAATAAAAATGAGTGAAAATAATCTGTCTTTTCAAACACAGGCTTAATGTATGATTTGCATCCATTGTTAGCCTTATACCTCAGCTTCTCTAGGCTGGGAAAATGTCTTCATGCCCGAAGTGCATAGTACAAATTAAATGTAATGGACACTTTCCTGCTCAACTTACTGTAGGGAACCTGCTTTGTCATGGGGGCTGGAATTGATTTCCAGAAGTCCCTTCCAACCCCTATGATGCTATGGTTCTATGATTCCATGAAGGTGGTAAATAATCTAAGATTTTTAAGACCCAATTAATTGGGCAGACAGATATTATCTGTAGTCAATAAACAGACCCAATAATATTTATGAATTACACTTTTTTTTTTTAACAGCCTCCAAAGAGCCACCAGCCTTATGATATCCAGAGTGTTCTGTAGCTGGTGAGAACACACATTGTTTACAACTGTTGAAAAGGAATACATACTTCTTTTCAGATCTACCTCTGTTAAAAGAGCTCCTTGAATACTTGTTATTTCACCTCTGCCATTTTCATGATGAAAAGAATTAGCAAATACAAGGAATGTATCTGGGAATCAGACAAACCTGCCCTGACAACATGGTACTCATTTGTTTCCAGTCCAGTGGCAAATTATTCTCTTTTAAAAAAGAGAGGAGAAGGAGGAGGATCATTTCTCTCAGAGGGAGAGGAAAAAAAAAAGAAGAATTAATAAATATTTCGCAGAAGGTGAACTCAGAGGTCCTGAAGCAAATCCTGAACAAATTACAGGGAAGCAGAAACAGCTGGAGAGAGAATACCATTGCAGTAAGCACACTGCCTTGACCCAGCCTGCCAGCACCCTTCAGCTCCCAGCTTTACTGTTTCTAAACACCTTGGCAAAAAAATAGGCAGAATATCTCACATTTATTCAAGAAAAAAGAAGGGGATCCATCCAAGTTCTTTTATGAGACAATCTGAAGAGGACCTTGGGGTTTCTAAGATAGGCAACTCTGTGTGCTCTGAAAAACCCTGCAAAGGCAGCTTGCTAAAAAGAAGCATAGGAGAGAGTTGGGAAGACAGAGTGGCCTCATAGGAAATGAAGGTAATAATGCACAGCTCATGAGTACAGGAACACCACTGATGTAGGAAAAGCTCACATTTCTTATTGGCTACACCACTACTGTGCAGGGACAAGTATAGGGAGACTTTGTCTTCGATTTTTTCCCCCCATTTTAGCTTTGTTATTTACTATTATTATTGTTGATATTATTTTATTAATCATTATTATTACTATTTCAAATTACTCATATAGGTAAGAGAAGGCAGACTGGCCACCATCTTGCTGGGGGAGAGAGAGATATTTTTCAGAGGGGTCTCCAAAGGGATGTACCCATTCAGGTGCTATGCTGGGGAAGTATCTCACCATGGCACGTGAGTGGCTCAGAGCTGCACGTGTCACATTACTCCTTTACTTTCTTCTCTATGGCCAACCTCCAAGTTTTTTATCCATCTTCTATGTGTTGCCTATGTAATCTTTGGAAGGATGTGTTACATTTGCTCGTATTAGATCAGCATGATTGAACACTAGCTTGGATGGAGCTCAGATCCTACCAAAATCCAATGATTTTTGCTTTATATAGAACATAGAATATTGATCAAATGAAAGAGAGGGAGAAAAAGAGGGGAAGGCTGCAATAATGGAAATATCTTTAATGTTACAAGCAATTCAGTAACCGAAATCTGGAACGGCATGAGTTCTGGGGTTTTTTTTTGTTTGTTTGTTTTTTTTTTAACAAGTTTAAGTATTGAGCTGTTATTCTTGAGAACTTCAGGTCCAGAATGGATGGTTTTCTAGAAAAGATGCACTACCTCGTCCAGGAACTGCTGGCTCACTGCAGGACTCTTCTGGCAACATGTGACCTGTGTTCTGGGAGAAGTTGGACTGTATCTTCAGAATGGTCCCTCATGTTTTTCAGACCTATGAGTCTGAATACTTCAACTCCATTTACAAACAGTTAATAAACTGTTAGTTTACTGGTTAGTAAACTTTTCACAGGCTGTCAGTAAAAGACTAATCAGTCTGCATAGTTACACTGCAATCCTGTAACAGCTTCTATTGAATACTGTCTCTAATGCTGCTTGTAAATCCTTTGTAAAAGGAGACTTAAAGTGTTACAGTGACAATAATAATCAGAATGTGCAATCAGTTCTCCCTGTGCTGCCAGCAATGCTGATAATGAGCTAACAGAAGCACTGCTGATTGCTGCTATGAAGGCTGCGGGGAGCAAAACCCTAAGAGCTTTTATTAGCAACACCAAGACACACTGCTGTTTCTTTCCAAACCAAAATGAATCACCTTTTCTGCTTCTGGAGGGGTACAACCATTCTTCTCATTGCGCTCCATTGCACAATATGGTACAAAAATGGTACCTGTGCTATTAATTAGATCCAAATACTGTTTTGAGTTTTATCCAAGCAGCTCTATTTTATTTTTGTCTTTGTCAAATGGGAAATAGGGCTTTGGGATTTCAGCTAGGGCAATGTGGTACATTGTTGTCTTTTCTGAGTAGATAAAATGTATTGGAAGACTTGAATATTGATTGCACTGTAAAATAAAATCCCGAGTGCATAAGCCAGGCAAAGCAGTGGCATTGCAAAAGTCTTACCACAACCTGACCCCTGCTTGAAGAGTAATCATTTCATGAGGAAAGGAGAGCCTTATTCAGTGTTTGACCTGTATGTTGAGGCAGCAAACAAGAAACTCAGATGGCAGGGTTGAGAACTGTTGGATTTTCTTTTTGATATGTATTCATGATGCAAAGCATCTGTTTGGATCCTTTAATAATTTCACAAAGGCAGTGAATGACAAATAAATAATTCAAGCCACTGTTTGTCATAAATTTAGACTCAGAATAAAGATGGGGTAAACACCATCAAAATGGCTTCTCGTCCAGCACGCTTGTTTCAACAACAGAAGCCACATTCAGCACAGTGCTGCACAATCACAGCTCCCCTTGGCTCGTGTGACAGTTGTTAAGTGGCCAACACCTCCAAAAATCTAGTCTGAACTGTCTCCAGCTTGGACCCAACAAATGAATAAACAGATACAGTCCCAAATGTGAGGTGGTTGTGGAAACCTTGGGCTCCGAGAGTGAAAATCGCAGTAGCTTTTGGCTGTATCTTTGTTGCACACCTCAGAAGCAAAGTTTAAAAGCAAGATGGGGATGGGGGGAGCCCTTGCTGCAGGCTTTTTAGGTGCTGTTGAAATAGAGCCAACAGAGCAGCACAGGGGATCTTCAAGAAGCCAAAGTATTATTAATTACTATTATATTTATGTGCTAATGCTGGTAATCTTAAGTAACTGTTTGTGAGAATGTTTCAGCCTGGCTGAATCCAGAAGTATTGTGTAGATGCAGTAACTGTCAAGAATATGAGCTGTGGAGCAACAAAAGCCACCTGCATTGCTCATGAAGGTCTGGAACCAAAGTACCGGAAAGACAGGGTTACATGCCAAGAAAAGAAAAATCCATTTTGTATGTTCTACATATGGACCGAGGCATGAGGCCCATAAAGATGAAAAGCTGCCGCTAATTTTAGTGGGATGTTTCTATGACTAATGGGCCATGTCAGTTATGGGTCCTCTGGACATGCCACAGTGCCTGCTTGGAGCTGGAGGAGAAATGCTTGATTCCCAGATGGACACCCTAGAAAACCAACATTCCCACAAGCAACGGTTTACCTGTAAAATAATGCTGTAGCAATGGTGATGAAAATAAAACGCAGTCAGATCCTGCACTTTCATGGCTGAAGGCAGCAATCAATGAATCGTCACATTGCCAGAGCTGACTTCATTTGCACTTTGGCAAATCTGTGCGGCTAATCTGAAATCCAGGTATTATTATTTTCAGTCAAAATTCCAGCAACTGACATCTTTTGCTACTTTTCAAGTAGCCCCTAGTGAGTAGCCAATGCTAAAGGACTTTGCCATATTTGTGGGAGCACAGCCACTAAAAATAGTCAGGCATGTGCCTACAAGATGGCTTAGTTTGAGCAGGGTTATAAAACACACACTGAACATGTGATTTGCTTTGCTGTCGTATTTTCTGAGTTGAGAGCAGCAGGCTGCCAAAATAGAACTCGTTTGGTGATTTCTTCAGAGCCGTAAGCTTAAAACTGGTTTTTCTGTTCTTAATTTATGTCACGGAGTCTCAACAGCAATTTAATGTGAAGCCTCAGAGTGGGGGAAAGCCAGCTACTGATGTCTGCAGGCTGGTTGAGCGCGTGCTGGCAGAGGGCTGGAGTCAGAAGCTGCGCGGGTAACTGCTTCAAAGAAGTGGCTGCTCAATGCACAGACAGTCTGATCGTTTTCTTTCAGCAGGTGACACAAGAACTGGAGCAGAAGTCTAGAAACGCAGATGGCAGCATCTGGATATTGTACCTGAGAGTTACACGGCCAGCTCAACATAAATAAACAGCATAATGCATACTTCTGCAGTGGCTAACAATGCAGCAAAACTGTTTTTGCCTCCAGAGCAATAGTTCATTTCTTTCCAGAGTTACCTTTGAAAATGTTGAAAGGGGTTCAAACACACTGAACTTCAGAAAATGGAAAGGAAACTTGAGTTTGAAATAATTTCAGTGTTAAAAATGATTTCCTCAATGCTCCTTGTTCTGGTTAAGATGGTATACGGCGTGGATTTTTTTGTTTTGTTTTGATTTGATTTGTTTTGTTTTCAGTGTACCTAGCTATGCTTAGGAGGAGAAAATACCCAAATATTTCCTAGCAAAAGATCACATGAAATTTGCAGTCATAAACTTCTGAAATCTGACCTGTCTTTCTAAACAGTATTAAGCTCTGTAATCTTCTGACTGTTCTCCAGTCTTAATTCGCTTAAAGAGAAGCCATTTTTTTTTCTTTTTTTTTTTCTTCATACGTACATCTTGGAAATAGTTGTTTCCAAATCCACAAATGTTCATAAATCTATTGACAAGAGAACACCATGATAATGTGACCCGTCTGTTGAGAGGCAGTGGATTTCAGGCCTTAATACATCATTTGTTACATAGGATAAATTAGTAAGGCACATCAGGGTTTATTTTTAATGTTGCTTATTTAATTTTACTGTATAAATCAGCCTTGACAGGACCTTGTCACAAACAGCACTGCTACAAATCTTTGCTGTCAAGAATTTCAACCCAAACATCAGCGTGGGGCTCCTAGGGAAAAAAAGAAAGAAAGAAAGAAAACAACCCCCCAAACCAAACCCTATATGCTAAATATGATTAATATGCTAAGATTGAAATTGATCTTCCTGCTACTTGCAACAGCTCCTCGTGAGACTGTTAAAATTACTCATAAAGAAGCTGTAACAGTGCCATCTGGTGATTGCTGCTGTACTTGTGCCACAACTGTCACGGGAAGAATCACACCAAGGAACTGTACAACTGGTGCTCAGCATCAGCTTAGCTGGAGCAAGCTCTTATGTTATTTGTTACTGTGGATGTCAAGAATCTCTACTAATAAAAGATGGTTGGTGATCTAACTGTTGGGCACAAAGGGGTGAAATGTTCCTAGTTAAAGCTGGATGTGATTTGCTTTTTTAACTTTTCTTCAATATTTTTATTACAGTTCTTTTCTTCCATATCATAAAACTACCTAGTGATCCACAGATTCCCCAAAATGGCTCTTCCACGTCAAAAAAATTCTTACCCTTCTGAAAACTTCTGCACAACATCATGTGTGCAATCCACACTACTTTTGTGTCTGTGCTCTTGAAAAATAAATAATAGAAAAAAGATATTGCTTTGTTAAAAAACTAAAACAAAACCAACCAACCAAAAAAAACCCCAAACCCCAAACCCACTAAAAAAAAACACCAATGAGCTCATTTCCTAACTTGCAGTTTAAGTTAATGGAGAGAAAGTAGGTTTACTTAGCATCTAACCCATTTTACATCCTCTTGTCAAATGAACCACCTAGAAGTTACTATTTCTATCAGCTGAGCACAAAGGGAGCACAGGGAGACCAGCTCTGCTGCAGACCTTCAGACTACAGGTGGCTGCACTGACCCTGACAAGTGCCACCCCACTGCACGTGTGACACCTCTTGTCCCTGCTTTGTCAATGGCTTCCTAGGTTTCCTGACACCACTCACATGCACAGCAGGAGCTGGCTTTGTGTATATTTTCTCAGCAGTGATTGCTTTCAGATCACCATTCTGGAAACAGTGCCTTCAAGGAGGACTGGTTTCATATGAGGTTTTGAAAGGAGCCAAGTAGATGGAGGACATACAGTAAATGTCTTCTACTGTAGACAGGCTCTCTTCCTAAAAGCATCTTTGAATCAAGGCAAGATACCAGGCTGGCTCTGGGAGGAGCACAATGGTCTTGACACCAGACTGACCAGTACATGTCATGGTGGAAGGCTGGGTTATAAACTAAGGATGACCATCAGGTTCTTGCAATAGGAAACCTGTGCACATGCCGTTGCATTGCACTGCCCTGAATTGTGCTGACATGGGCCTGATACGTAGGAACCTCCAGGAACCTCTGTTCTCATCACTAATTGCAAGACTTTCTTCTTGCTGCTGGTTCCCAGTCCGTGATTTATTTATTTTTTGTCCCACACTTGATGGGCATTCCCTCTGTACTCAGCACTGGTGAGGTCATACCTCCAGTACTGTGTTCGGTTTTGGGCCCCACACTACAACAAAGACATTGAGGCCTTGGAGAGTGTCCAGAGAAGGGCAACAAAGCCGTGAAGGTTCTGGAGCACAGGTCTTATGGGGAGTGGCTGAGGGAACTGGGATAATTCAGTCTGAAGAACAGGAGCCATAGGGGAGACCTTATCACTCTCTACTGTTCCCTGACAGGAGGTTGTAGCAAGTTGGGGATTGGCCTCTTCTCCCAGATAAAAGTGATAGGATGAGAGGTAATGGCCTCAAGATGTGCCAGGGGAGGTTCAGGTTGGATATTAGGAAAAACTTCTCAGAAGGAGTGGTGATACACTGGAACAGTATGCCTAGGGAGGTAGTGGAGTCACCGTCTCTGGTGGTGTTCAAGAAAAGGGTAGATATGGCACTGAGGGACATGGTCTAGAGCGGTCAAAGGCATGGCCTGATGGTTGGTCTAGATCATCTTAGAGTGGACCTTCCAACCTTAATGATTCTATGATTCTATGTGCAGGCAGCTCTTTACTTTTAAAACAGATGCAGCTACTGCATCTAAGGAGTGAAATCCATGGAGCTTCTGCCTAAGTTCTAAAGGCTGCCCATAACTATAAATTCAATTCCTTTTTGCAACATCTACATGCATGAACAGCTACAGGGTGCAGGTGATTCAGTCAGCCCCTCTTCAGTGTGCTGTGAGAGCACAAAAATGATAAAATGACCACAACTTGCTTCTATTTCTTAGTTATTCTTGTGCCTGACCTACAATCTCTCTTTCTTCCACCACACCAAATTTATATGCACATAACATATTCATGAAAACCCAAAGTGTATCATTTGCTGCCAGCCAGACTATATCGAATAAATACAAAAAGGAGAGTATATTACAGTGTGGGAAGTGTGATATCAAAAATATGTGCGTAAGTAAGGGCTCACCTCGTAATTCATGTGTGAGAGAATGAATATGAAATAGCTAAGAGTTTTCATTGTTAATTTTTTTCAAGCAGATTTTAATTGCTAACAGGCAGGAGCTGTGGCTATGTGTGGTCCTTCTCCCATCTTCCACTTCTGGCAGTCTGAGGGTGCTGGTGAGGAACGCTGAGTTTGGGCTGACTGTGATGCTCTTGAATCACCCACACAAGAACTTACAGAGATGGAGCTATTAAATGAGCTAAAATTCCTCCACCAACCCCAGCTGCAACCACAAAAGTGATGTCTCTCAGGGTAGCATCCCTGCCTTTGATTCCTCAGAGCCAACAATTAATGTCTGATTAGACCAGAGCCCACTCCTCTGATGCAGTATGGCAAATCTTGTGGTTTACTGGCTACAAACCTGGTCCTGCTGCTGTCAGCTATGGACTTGCCCACATGGCCTTTGATGAAGATGACTGGGACACGCACTGCTGATTAAAGAAGCCTGTTATGATTCTAAGTGTCTTGTACAGTGAGTTTCCCAATTAAACTTGGGCATTGTAATGCGCTATAGGCATTGTAATTGTAGCTACACATGTTCTGACTTTCAGAAAAGATTTCCTTATGTGTTGTAATGTTGCATATTCAATGTGAAAAACAATCCCTTCACTGAAAAATTATTTATTTCTGTGCATGGGGGGAAAAAATGTCCTTCATATTCAGCTAAAGTTTTGTTGTTGCTGTTGTTTTCCAAGTTCAAATTATTTTAGGGTATTTATTTTATTTTTTTAGACAAAAGAAAACCACTCTGACAAGGCATCATAAGCCAATAGTGTTGACTTGGTATATTACCAGTATTTTCCCTACAAAGCTATAATGAGGTTTCCTCTTCAGTGGCTACTTCTGATTTTTGCTATTCCAGTTAACTCTTAAATGACCA
The DNA here is from genome assembly GCF_002078875.1 of Numida meleagris. Lineage (NCBI taxonomy): Eukaryota > Metazoa > Chordata > Aves > Galliformes > Numididae > Numida > Numida meleagris. The sequence goes on from NC_034411.1 coordinate 101,528,637, forward strand.
AAAAGCATATAAATAGCTTTGAGGAAACTAGTATAGCGATGACTTTCACACTGAAACACATCTATGAATATATTCTCAGTTCTTGTGGTTTTATGGTTTTCAGCAATCTTTGTGCTGAATTTTGTTATACTTTTAGCAAATTATATTTAAAAAAAAATAGCAGAATCCTTTTCTTTCTTAATGTTGAAAAGTTATCAAAATTTAATCTGATGTGATGTGACACTGTGAAACCAGCCTTGCAGGAAATTGATTTCAGCATGCGGTAGTCTTGGTAATGGTTTCCACTCATCCCTCTACTCCCCATCTCACGTCAATGCCTTTTGAAGCTCAAAGTCTATTTGGTGCTATTTAAATAGAGAAATTATCAAGCGCAGCAATTCTTTTCCCTTCCATTTCTCTAGGCTTACCTTCTTTTTCCTTCCTTCAAATAAAATTGAATGCATTATTTAAAAAAGTACAAAATGTAAAGAAATGCGAGAATTTTTTTGGACTTCATGTTCTATGCATGATCCAGTATGCCTTATCATGCAATCATTTTAAAGGTAACAAAGTTCCTTATAAGCCAAAAGAAACAGAAGACTCCTGAGATTTTAATGGAAACTTCAAAAATCTCCTTTTCAATTTTGCCTTAATGGCAAATGCATTAAAGCTGTCACTGTATGCCCATAGCCTACATCTTTTGTAGCACATGACTTTCCTGAGTGAAAAGAAAGACAGACAAAAAAAGTAGTGATTGAAGTGGTGAGCATTATCTGGAATGTATATCCTTATACACAAGCTGATTGCACACCTGGATAATTCTGAAAGCTTCTGGAACTTCCAGAAATGGGATGTGATAATTGCCTGGCATGTGTTGGGGTGGCTTGGAGGCAGGAGGCAGGATTGTAGCAGGAATGTTCTGCTCCTAGAATGAGAGAGAGATTATAGAAATATCATAGCTGGGAATCAGGTGAATACCTTTTTCCACCTTCATATGAAAGCCTCAATTTAGATAATATTTGTCTCATAGTCTGTGTTTTTTTAGACCTAAAAGAGCCTCAGAGAGAACAACTGTCTCTTGAAAGGCTGCAGATGTGTAGTCACCAAAGATATAGCTGCATTAAGCGGAGATTCTTCCTTTACTAAAGAGAGAAGAAGGGCAAAGCTGAGTGAAGGGAGAGTTTATACATTCTTCCTCGAGTTAGTTGTGTTTACAAGAGAGAGGCAGTGTTTTGCGGAGTGTGAATCTTGGAGATATTCTGAGAACAGTTATTGCATGTGCTGATCCAAATGCCTGCAATTATGGTATACACTGCACTTTTCTGTTTCATCACTGTTCATAGACCAGCTAGATATCATCCATGAGACTGAATAACATAACTGAGCAGAACCAGGACTGTTTCTTGACATAGTTCAGAGATGTTTTGAAAAGACTGAAGTACTATCAACTTCTTTGGGGCTGAAATGTCCAGGTGATGCACTCTATGTATTATGGGCAGAAAGCTCAGGGGGAGTACATTTAGAAGTGAGCACTAAAATACGTCTTTTTCAATGTCAGTGGAATAGATTTCTACATCCACTTGAATGTATTGCCACACATGTGAGAAATTATGTGAAGAAGTCTGTGTGAGCAATTTATGCTTTATGTTTAAAATCATCTATAATATTCTCAACTAAATTTGCAATATTTATAATTCATATAGTACTTACTGGGTGCATTAAACATTTATTTTACAAAGAAAACATTTGAAAATGTGAAAATTGGGGATTTACAGAGTTAATTCTGGCAGATCAAAGTATGGAGGCTTAATATTTTCTGCCCTATTACTTCTGAGTTTTGTTCAAGAGTTGCTTTTGTATGTAGTGAAAAAAATAAAGAAGCCATTGTAGTAATATATAAAGGCACATTCCCTTACACAAATTAACAAATATCTTGTCTTTACCATATATTCTAGAGAAGTCTGACTATCCCATTATCCTTCAAAAAGCCATAAATTCATTTGAGTTATACAGCCCTGAACTTGTGAGGAGTAGAATCAGAGCAGGCATGAATGGCACCGGCACAGTGCAGGTCATGGCAATTTCTGATACTTAACACTGCAGGAACCAACAGAAAGAATTACTCAAGAAATTACACAGACACTATTTTTGTATTCGAGAAAGATCTTTGTTTCCCTTTCTGCTTCTGCAATCAACACCTTTGCAAAATCCTGTCTTGCCCCAAAGTGAAGACTTCTCTATGCCACACAGCAGCACATGGCGCTGTAGCTCAAAACTTACCAGGTGTTAACCAAAGATCATGACCTGGGTGTCTACATACTGTCAGGTGCATCTCACATTTCCTTTGGCATGCAGGCTGAAGGCGGAGGAAAAATCATAGAATTATTTGAGTTGGAAGGGACCCTTAAAGGCCATCCATTCCAACTTCCCTGCAATGAACACTGCAAGGAACTGTAGGGGCACCTACAGCTCCATCAGGTGCTCAGAGCCCTATCCAGCCTTACCTTGAGTGTGTACAGGGATGGCACATCCATGTCTCTGGGCAACTTGTTTCAGTGCTTCCTTACCCCAGTTGAAAAAGTCTTTTTCCTTATATCGAGTCTAAATCTCCTCTCTTTTATTTTGAAACCATTTCCCCTTGTCCTATCACAACAGACCCTGCTAAAGAGTCTGCCAAGGCACTGATACTTCAAGAGGAAACCAGGTCCTTCCAGACAGCATCTGCTATAGCTTAGGTCTGCAAATAGGGTCAGCTCACCTTGTGTTTAGTCTGTGTACTTTACTGATGGAAAAAGGCACTCATGGCATACAATTCCTCCAGTCTATTCAGGTGTGTGCTGAAGGGGAGTTGTGCTGGGCCCTGGCAGTGTCTGTCTTTCCCCACCCACAGCCTAGAGGGACAGAAGACATGGATGTTAAAACTGTGAATGTCTACACTGCAGATGTCAAAAGCTAGGTGAAATTCATAGAAGCATAGAATTGTTTGGGTTGGGAGGGACTTTAAACATCATCTTGTTCCAAAACCCCTGCTGTGGGCAGTGTTGCCTGCCCGGCTGTTGTGACCTTGAGCCTCACTCCCTTGTCTGGATCACTGAGACCATGTTCGCCCATGTAGTCCCCCTGACCCCAGTCCCAAAGCCAGAGGCATCTATGCACGTGTGTCTCAGGGACCGCAGCCGGCATAGGGTGACAGGGATACTTCAGCCTGTGTGGGGGCATGGAGTGAGGCACAGGCCTCAGCCCTGCAGTACCTCGGGCACCGCTGTCTCATTCCAGGCTGACACGGCCCACCCAGATATCTTGGGTGCTGCCCTGCAACCTCTGCAATAACTCAGTGTTGTGATGAACGGGCAAAAACTGAACGGCAAAGCTTTAACAGCCCGTGTTCTTTGGCTGGTAGGCAGGAGGCGCCATTTAACAGCATGTGAAGGGACAGGAGTAGGGAGGCAGCAGCGAGGCTCTGGCAGGACGGCCTAGAACCATCAGCTCGAAGGAACAAAGTGTCCCACCTTCAGAAGCTGCAGCTGCAACGCAGGGGAGCCCAACCCTGTAGCAGTGCTGTCCCTCAGGGCCATGCTGTGTGGGACAGCTCAGTGGGACCCCTCAGCCACCCACAGCTGGGGCAGGGAAGCATGTACTGGGGCCCTGCTGCTGTTCTGACCTTGGCAGAGGATTAAAAGAATCAGTGGTGCATTGAGTGTGATCATGGGAAGCTCATCTAAAAGTATAGCATAAACTCTTTAATGTATGTTTTCACTCTTCAAGGTCCTTTAGCACCGGGGATGTTTTCATACCACAAATATAAAGGGGTGACGTTAACACAGACATTGACACCTGGCAAACTATAACCAAATGTGCCAGAGATGAACTGTGGTGTAATTCTGACCACTGTGCTCTAGGGCTCGATCTGCTCTTCTGTCTGAAAAACTCGGAATACCTGCTTCTGTATGCAAGACAGTTAACTGGAGAACATTCCTTTTCCTTCTGAAAAAAAAGAAAAAAGAAGAAAAAATTACAAAAAAGTCAAAACTCATCATCAAGTTAGAAAACTTTGAAAAATATGTTTGAGGATTTTTTAAATTCACATAGTCTCTACATCTGTGTCCGGAAAGAGATGGGAGATAAAAAAGGAAAAAAATAAAGAAGAAAAAACATGAAAAGACGGAGAGGAGAGGAGAGGAGAGGAGAGGAGAGGAG